>NC_143520.1:14885000-15185000 GCF_031878675.1 Megascapheus bottae | reverse complement strand
TTTTTCTTTAATGTTTATTAGTCTTATTCTAAAGATTGAATTTTAATTACTTACCAGTGGTCATTTGATGATTTCTCAATGCTTTCAAGGGACCAAATCTGTAGTAAGTTGCTAATTGTGCCAATAAATCAACTTAAATTATAAGCCATCAGAGATTAATATTATAGATGATGTATTAGACAATAGGAGCTCTATATTGTATAGTCATATTCATGTGAAACATATAACTATTTCACCATTAAAATTTGTTTTCCTATGAAAATTGTAATGCTTTTTATAATAAGTAAAATATTGTCTTTAATTCATAATATGAAAAAGGTATCAATCAATACATGTATCTATAATATAGCATCTCACATATAATTTACATTACACTAAATATGCAAAAATAATAAAATTATTTTACATTATAGACACACCTCTGGCTTTGTCTATGTATGTGGTACTGAGGAATTGAACACAAGTCTTTGTGCATGCTAGGCAAGCACTCTACCACTAGGCCAAATCCCGGCCCTAAGGAACTCTTTAAGATTGAAAACAAACCTGGGGCCTGGAGTTTGGCCTAGTGGTAAAGTGCTTGCCTAGCATGCACAAAGACCTGGGTTCAATTCCTCGGTTCCACATACATAAAAAAAAAAAGCTGGAACTGGTGCTGAGGCTCAAGGGGTAGAGCTCTAGCCTTGAGAAAGTCCAAGGACAGTGCTCAGGTCCTGAGTTCAAGCCCCAGCACTGGCAAAAAAAAAATGGTTTGTTGAGGGACTCTGTGACTTACAAATGTAATCTTAGCTACTCAGAAGGCTGAGATCTGAGGATCAAGGTTCAAAGACAGCCTGGGGACAAAGGGACCTAAGACTCTTATCTCCAGTTAACCTCTAGAAAATGGGAAGTTGGGCTTGGCTCAAGGGTAGAGTGGTAGCCTTGAGCTGAAGAGCTCAGAGACAGCGCCTAGGCCAGTTCAAACCCATGATTCACAAAAAAAAACAAATAAAATGATTGAAAACAAACAAAAAAAATCCCGTTATTTAAGAGTCTAATTTCAGTAAAATTTCCTTAGAAATTTTTTCTTACCATGCCTTGGCTTTTCATGTCCATAGACCATTTCTTCTTCTTCTGAGATAGCTATATCGACAGTACTGCATTCTGATGAGCTAGATTGCTTTATTTTCTAAAAACATACAGTCCCACCAAAAATTATTCTAATGTTTAATTTCTTCAGTATAGTTATGGCTTATTTTATTTTTTTCAGAACAAAATTATTTATAGAAAAAACACGTTCAAGTTTAAGAAAAGACTTCATGCCACTTTTAACACTGATGTCAAAAGGCATTGTCATAAGTTTAAACTGCAATTAATATATATACATATAAATATATAATTGAATCTAGAATAACCTTAGGTTAAATTTAGCATTTAGTTAAGAATATTTTACTCATCAATATTTATACACAATCTAATTTATGAAAGAAAATTTTCACAGTACAGAATTTGCATAACTTTAATACCTTTGAACCAAATGTATACACTTCAAATATATACAAAGTACTTAGGAACATTTCAAAACAGTTTAGGCCCATAAAATGTATTTTTCATATATCATCTTAAGATTACGTTTGAATTAATCCTTAAAAATAATAAATGTAAGTAGTGCTGTGGCTCAAGTGGTAGAGTGCTACCTTTCTTCTTGAAAGAAATTTTATTCCAGTTTTTTGCGTTGTTGTTTTGAGTTTTTTTGGTTCGGTTTTTGGGCTTGAACTCTGTGTCTGGGCATTCTCCTTGATCTCTTCAGCTCAAGGCTACCACCCTATCCCTGGAGCCACAGCACCACTTTCAGTTTTCTAGTGGTTAATTGGAGATAAGAGTCTCATGGACTTTAGTACCCTGGTTGGCTTTAAACTGCTATCCTCAGATCTCAGCCTCCTGAGTAGCTAAGATTACAGGCATATCCAGTTATTATTCCAATTTTCTTAATGCAACTAATGGGGTGCCATTCACACTAATTCAATTATATGAACAGCATAAAAAATCACTCCCTTATCCTAAAAATAAGTAGATAATAATGCCACAGACTTTCTTGTACTTGTTATCAGTGATGAATTGGCTATAAAGCCACAAACAAGTGAAGTGGGACAAAGGGACAAGGAATGGGGCCATGACAGTATTGTGAAAGTAACACACAAGCTGTATGGTGAGATGGGCCTTTCTTCTATTCTGCTTCTGATTGAAGTTCAATGCTGGCTAAGCCAAAGTCCTGTGGTGATAATGATGATGACATAATTTGCCCTTAATTATACATTTTATTGAATGATTTATTGTCATTAAATACTTTCTACATGAATTTTACTGCAGACTTTGTAGTAGTATTTTGAAGAACTCTTCATGAATCCTCTAACGTGATGAATTATATAATAAACAGCAATTTTATCCCCAATTGGATAAAATTATTCATGAAGGTAAAGAAATGTGATGGGTACAATTTTCTTGAATGGTATTAATTAAAGTTAAGTGTATGGGAAGAATAAAAGTGCTTCTGAATCATTGAAACTGAACTTCTGGACCATTTTGAGAATCCATTGAAGGCAATGCTTATCAAACCAGAACAAATATGGGGAATAAGGTGGTGCCAGATGCATTGGAGACCTGCAGACATCTTTTGTCATTTTCCAAGTCCTTTGAGTGATCTAATTCCTGAGTGAAGGCCAAAGCAAGAAGCTCACAGTACACGTGTACTTTCTGTACATACCACTTCCTATAAAACTACACCTCCTCCTATTAACTCATTACACTATTTACAAATGGGAAAAAGAAAACTTTTCTGGAATGGCACATACTTAAAATGTCTAGGTTATATTCTTTTTTCAAAGAATATATTTGAAAAAAGTGATTCTAGAGGGTGGAGAATTAGCTCAGTGGAAGAGCACTTGCATGAGAAGTGCAAGGCTTTTAGTTCATTCCTCATCTCTGCAAAAAATAATTAGGAAGAGAGGGGATATGTGACTTTTATTATTTCCCCCAGCTTGGGGTCTATTTTTGATGCTATGAGGCATTTGCAACTCTCTATTTATTTACTATTACAATTTAATTTGATATTTTAATGTTGCAGAAATTGATTAGATAGATGTCTAGAATTTTAGCAAACAAGAAAGAGTATTTTCCCTGTTAAGGCCAACTTCGCATTTTGAGAAAAATAAAGTTCAAGAAAGCTGGGAGACTTTGCCATTCTTCCACTTGATCTATACAAATTTAGGTGTCTGCAGAATGCTTTCCATAACTCCAAACTGCCTTCTTATTAATTTACAAAAGTAACGATTATGCCATCTAATGTACTCTTTTTTTTTTTTTTTGCCAGTCCTGGGCTTGAGCTCAGGGCCTGAGCACTGTCCTTGGACTTTCTCAAGGCTAGAGCTCTACCACTTGAGCTTCAGCTCCACTTCTGGCTTTTTTCTATGTATGTGGTACCGAGGAATCAAACCCGGGTCTTCATGCATGCTAGGCAAGCACTTTAACCACTAGGCCAAACTCCCCGCCCACCATCTAATGTACTCTAAGTGCAAACTGGAGAGCAGACATTGTTCTTTATAGTATTGTAATTTTTTTGCCTTATCGCTAGTATCCTTCCTTGAAAGTACCAGTTTGTCCTCAATTACAGATGAGGAAAATAACATTTAGAAGGTTTAAGTACTCTGATTAAGAACATAGGGTTAACAGCTAGGGGTGGTGGACGTAGCACTGAATGGATCACCTGACTCACACATCAATACTGAACTACATCCTTGTCAAAAATAAAACCAAAAAACAATAAACCAGCTCTAAGCAGTCAGGATAATATAACATCTTACCTCTTTGCTGTCTCTGTTCCCTGACATGCTCCGAATTTCCTTGTTATCCAGGTTTTCTATCTCAGATTCTCCTGAAGCAATTGGTACCGTTTCTGAGGCACTAAGGCTTGGCCTGAGTGACTGACTCTTGTTTTCAGTCAATGGGATTTTCTCTGCACTGCTGCTTTTGTCCTTATCTTTCAGGAAATCTTGGGTGTAACTCAGTTCAGAAAGGGTATGGTCAGAAATATTCTCTTTAGTATAAGTATCACTCATATGGTCTACTGGGTCCTTTGGAACATTTTGCTTTTTGCAAAGCACTTTACTGAGAACATAACTCATTCCTTTCTTTATCCTTCCCATTGCCAGCTGGATGTTTTTTATTTCATTGCTCTCTCTGGTTGTAACATCCTTATATGAACTAAATGAACTCACCAATGCCACAAACAGGTATAGTACCTAAAGAAAAAGTTAAAATGAGATTAAATATCTCACTTTTTGTCTGATTTTAAATAAAAGAAAACGAGCTAGAAATGCTAACATGAGATTTGAAAACAAACCATATGAACACCATTGCTATTCAGTAGTGTCAGATGCAATACTAACAATTCCTATGACCAGAATGCATTTCAAGCTCACAATATCCAGTGCATCATTGTCTGTTCTTTTTGAAAGATGAAAATTTCAAGCTCCAATGGATGTCAAATATCAAAGGTCATGCAGATTATACTTAATTCTATTTCATTATAAAACTCATATCATCAAGGCAGACTTTAATTCAAGATAAGAATATGTATTGCAGTATTGATAATTGACTTCATTTCAGCCCTTATCCTCTGAAGACTGAAATGACTTTGCCAAACAGAGGAATCAACCACAGCGTAGCCATTCATGGTCCTGAAACTAACATATGTCGTTTGTTGAGACATGTATTCACAGGTACTAGGTAGGTGCAGATTTTCTTTGTAAAGCCTTGTTCAAATAAGAAATAGATAATGTTAAAGGGGTTGTTCCTGATATGCTATCTTATGTGATTGCTGTTCTTAATGCACTATGTTATTTCTCTTCTCTTTTTTTTGCCCTTATGGTTAATCTCATATTGTTACTGTATCTGACTTTGTTATCTGGTATATCGTATATATGTTTATTTGTTTATTTAAAATAGGGAAGGGAAAGGGGAAAACAAGATGATTCAGAAGAGGTACAGGGAGGAAAACAGAGACAAAACCATGAGAAGGTATATCAATGTGTGAGAAGTAATGCACCAACTACCTGACAAATATAACTGTAACCCCTCTATTAATTATCCTGACAATAAAATAAAGATAAAAAAGCTAAGATATAGTTGTCTTCTAACTTTAATATCATTGAGAAACATGTCTAAATCAGTTCTCAAAGATTCAGGTTTAGATTTTGTTTGAAATTCTAGGACACTTAATATGTTTTTGTGCTGTATTATTGCAGATTTGAATTTATTATCCAGATTTTTAAATAATAATGTGCACATTTGACATTCTGAAGGATTTTCTCATTCTCGTTATTTAAATTTTTGACTTATTTTGTTTTATTTAGATTTTCTCATCTTTCTGTTATTTTTGTACCTTTATTAATGGGCTTAAATATAATATTTTCATTCACATATTATATGCTATTTTAGAGGGGAAAGTTCAAATTGCATATACCATGCTGAACATGTACATTTTCCTATGTACATTTATACATAGAGTCACATCATATTTGTCTACTTGTGTTTCAGATTTCTCTAAATGCAAAATCTAAATTTAAAAATATTTTATTCCATTTGTGTTTATATATATATAATATGTGGTTGTTTCTTTTTCCTCCTTTTTTGCTTAAGGAGTAGGCCTAGTGGCCAATTGGAAAGGATAGTGGGCAAAACATAATGACAGAGCAGTTACAGTTAGACAATCACTTTCTATTAGACAATCACTGCTGAGAAAAAACAAATAACAAATAAATGTTCATCATAAAATGAATTATAGTATGGACAAAAGAGTATATATTCTAGGATTTGTACAATGAAAGTATACCTTGTACTTATTATGTTTTTATGAGTTTATAAGAATTTTTAAATTTCTTATACAATACATCACACATATATGCATACAAATATAGAGAGAATGTTAAAAGTCTGAAATCTATTCAATGTTAAAAGAACAAAATACTCCAGAAAAGTAGTATAAAAAACAACTTTAGAGCATTTTAACCTCCAGTTGCTTTGATCTGATGTGCTACAATAATAATAATAATAATAATAATAATAATAATAATAATAATAATAATCACAACTCCTAAGGGAAGAAAAAGGAAACTCAGGCTTGCAAATGTCTGAAGATACTGAAGGATCACTTTTTCTGTGATTAAGTTAATTTTTATAAGAGAGAAAACTCATAATTATTATACACTAGCTTTCATTTTAGCACTATTTGTAGTCAGATTTAAAGGACATATTTAACATTTCTGCTGAGTTAAAAGATAAAATGATGGACATCAAGAAAAACATTAAAAAAATTCTCCTGAAAATTGCTTTTATTTTCCTCAAATATAGCCACATATTGAGTGAGAAGTAGGTAGTCAGATAAAATAGTGCCACAAACAAGAAACAAATGCAGATTTAGTTCAGTAATTTTTTTGCTTTGGAATCAAATTGGATTTGATACATATTGAGATAGTTTATTTTAATATTATGTAAACTATATATTTACATGTATTTGACTTGGCAAATATATGCACATAGAATATCACATTTATGATTTTAAAAATTAAACTCTATTTTGTATTATTATTTTTTCTTTTCCTGTTTGCCTCCACTATTGTTTGATTTTTGAGACCTTAACCAGATATTATAGTTCAGTGGGTCGCAACTGTCTAAACATAGGCCTACTTGGAAAGAAAGTGTGTGTGTAAGAAACCAATAGCTCTAAAAGAGATTGCAGATATAGCTGAAGCTGTACAGCAGGAACAATCAAACCTAGAAAGTGCAAGACTGAGTTGAAGCTTCAGTACCAGTCAAAAAAGAAATCAAAGTTCTATAAAAAGATTTTTAAAATTTCTAAATAATTAAAACATAATCTATGCATTTGAGGTAAATAATTTCTACATAACGAGTAAATGCAAACTTTTAAAATTATGTATAGTGTACTAGGTTATTTCACCTAGTTACAAGAACATCGGAGCAGGCATTTCAGTTTTGCTCAAAGTCTCACTAATGCAGGCACATTTAGAGAAGCTATCATATGTTTATGGTTGTTTTTAAGGCTTTTGAGAAAAGCACTTGATCTTTATGGCATATGAATAAAATGAAAATATTACATTTTTCCTGTAACAACCAATTTTATGAGCCATATCATTTTCTTAGAAGCAGTAAAATCTTTTATTTACTTCATTTAAAACCAGTTCAATTATAAGAGAAGTTTAAAGTAGAAGCTCATGCTGCAAGATATTACATAGCAATTTTACAAGCTTTATTGCACATTCAATCAAGGCAGGTTCTTTTTTTGTTTACTTGTTTGTTTTTCTGTTTTATTTTTCTGTTATGAAAACCATTGTTATGTTCACATATCCATAAAACCAGAATCTCTGGGAGTAGATTTAAGACACTAGTGTATTATCTGTAATTCCCGGGGTAATTCTATGTGCAGGCAAGTTTGACAACCAGTGTTTTATATAAGTGCTTCTTAAAGCATAATGGGTGGTCAAACCACCCGGGGCTATTTTTAGAACAGACAATGCTTCTGCAAATCTGGGGTGGGCTCCAAGGGCATTCATTTTTGATTATAAATCACTTGATGCCAGGACTCCTTTAAGTAGTGTCACAAATGAATGCTTTTTAATGGAAATGTGGTGCAAGTCACAGATACATCTATCAAAAAATACAAGCAATTGTAAACAAACATAACTGAAATTCATTTTGCTCATGGAAATTGTTGAACTACATATTTTTGTAGAAATATTAAAAATACATTCAATATGAAAAAATCAGTATGTAAATTATTAAAAATTTGCATTCAAATTTTGATAAGACCTTAAACTCAGTGTGTATGTGTTTTAATACTTCTGCATATCTCACTTCTGACTAATCCTATGTCATCCACATCTGCACAATTGCCACTACAGTCAACATCTCAGAGGTAGCTCATTGGATCTCATCAATCTATGCCACAAAAACACCAGTCCACATGATAGCAGGCTTTTCAAGGAAAAGGCATGGAACACTTACCAATACATTCCCAATTAAAATGACCATCATGTAAAAAGGTATGCACAAGGATTGTCTTGAGAAGACCATGCAGTCCCACAAGGTCTCTATCCATTCCCCACAGAGAATTCGGAAGACATTCAGGTAGGAGTGAAAGAAGTCAGCCATGTGCCAGCGCAGAAGGTGACAGTCTCTGTCTCTGTGGCAGACATCACTCGTGCAGCTACAGCCAAACAGCTTCATGCCGAACACAGCAGCAAAGAAGACCAGAGCAAACAACAAGAGCACCAGGTCTTTCAGGGCTGCCAGTGATTTACTGAGATTCAGCCTGAGAATTTCAAATGTTGGCCAGTATTTCCCCAACTTGAAAATTCGCAACTAGTAGGAAAATGACAACAGGGAGCACAAAAAGAACAATAATAATAAGGAAAATAAAAAAATAAGGAAAATACAATAAAAATGGCGAGTACTTTTACAATGTACATCTTTAATATTTGGATCAGCATGTTATACATATATATGCATATGTAATCTTGAAAGAAATGTTGCTTTGATCATGATTAATACTAACTACTGCATTTTTACTCTACATACATTGTTCATACATTGTACAAATGCTGTAGTTCTGCAGATTGAATCGAGGCATATCGTCTTATTTTTAATCTACTTGTTTATAACCATTCTGTGTTACAGTTAGTACAATGGTATGTTTTAACATTTGGTAGGAAGAAGTGCTCTCTGTTTTAGCTTTTCACAGTACATTGAACAATTTTCTACATACATCCTGCAGAAGATACTGAGAAATGTTTGTCAAGATTCAGATTAAAAGAATGTCACATACTCTGATATGTGTTATCAAAGAACAAATTCAACCTTTTGTGCTTTGTCAAGTATTACTATTATTTTTGATCACATTTTCAATTTGTATTTAAGTGCATTTTTGTTCCCCATATCACTGTCTCTAGCATACATTATCCTCTTACTTGTGTACCCTTACATTGCTTGGATGACAAGTGTATGCTACTCTGCTAATTTATCAAGAAGGAGTTTTGCTAACTTTTGCCTGAGCTGGCCTCAAAACTCCACTTTCCCAATATCTGTCCCCAGATAGACAGGATTGTAGGTGTGAACTACCATAACAAGACCCCTTAAATAGCTTTAATGTGTTCAATATCTTCCCAAATTTTCTATGTGTAGCTACTTTTCTAAACTCAAGATTTTACTTTTGTTCTTGCAAAATTTCACCATGTTGGATTCAGTTTACTACTACTTTTTAAGATATTTTTACATTCTCTTTTAGAGAATTTTTCCATCAACTGTATGCATTTTGCTTTTTCTTCAGCAAATAAGTTTATAAGATGCCCTGTAGGAAGATGTTGTTTTGGATAAAAATCAAGTCTTCTTAATTATTCTTGATTCCTGTGACATTCTTCTAATATGTCATCAGAATGTGACAATAAAATTACTTATCAATGGCTGAACATTTTCCAAAATTATCATTGCCAAATTTTCTGATTCTCATTGCCTCCTTGGACTTGCAGATGTAATACTTTTCATAATAATACTTTATTTCTTGTACTTCTTTGTTTTATAAATAAAACTTTTCCCAAGCCCAACATTCAAGCCCTATGATGGACAAAATAAACAAATAAAATAATATAAAATGAAACTTTCTCTCCTCTGTTAAACTATTTACCTGATTTGAGTTGTCACTTCTAGTACTATTACACTATAGCACTTTTGAATCTTATGCTGTCTGTCACTTTGGCCATGTTTACCATAAGTATACTTCTGATGTCCAGTGACTTTGACTTGATTTCCTTTAATTCTTTATTCATATGAAAACACAAAAATGTCTTACTCTTTCTTTAAGATCTTCCTATTTGAGTTGATTAATTCAGTGGTGTCACTGTCTCCGTGGAAATATTTTATATTCAAATTGTCATTTTATGTCAAACAGAAAAAAATTCTCTAAAACAAAAATTGGTCCATGGACTTACCATCCTGAGAAAGCTCAGAAGAGTTAGTCCTTCAACGTTTGTTACATAAAGTTCTGAGAAACCAAGGAATACCACTATACTATCAAAAATGTTCCATCCAGCTTGAAAATATTCATATGGATGCATGGCTATCATTTTAAAAATCATTTCTGTTATAAAAATTCCAAGAAAAACCTAAATAAAAACAAAACAGAAGTGAGTCTTCACACAGAGATAGTTAAAGATGCAGTGTCATCTTCTTTGAGCTTTCCTCTCAGGATCCGATTAATTTCTAGGCTGACTTACTGTGATAGATTCATATATTTTGCCTAAAAAATCTAGTATTAGATAATGTCAATAGAAAAGTAGCCATTGCTGAAGCAAACAAAAAACACTTGAGAGTGAAAAAAACTTTAATATTTTAAACAGATTTTTTGAGATATGGAGCATAAATGAAAGCATTGATATTTCAATACAACAGACAACAAAATGCAGAAAAGAGATAAGCTCTATTAAGACAGATGCTTAAAACAGGTGGGTCAAGTACTACTGTTGTCAGAATAGCTCTGAGTTCAGGACTCAGTGTCAGTCATCTCACTATTGCCCTACTTTCATCTACTGGGGCAATGGTACCAAGACAATATACATTTGGAGGAAGGGGAAGAAGCAATAAGTAATTTCTACATAGCTACATGTGATGGTTTATGCCTATAATACCAGATTAAAAGGGACACAGTTGAGGTCATCTTGGAGCATAATGTTAGCTAGACTCCCCCTACATCTCAATTAATATTCTTGGCCAATAACTTTTACTTTACCGCCAAGTAGCTGGCTCCGAATCCTGAATTTATATGAAAGAATTTAGTCTCTGGTTGTAAAAGTATCAACAATAATATCTGCAAGATGGGAGGTTAGGGCCCAAGGTAGAACATGGATACCCATTATCTAATAATAATTCCATAATGGTTATATCTATATATCTGTCTATACGATTCAATATTGGAGATAATAATGAGTCAAAAATGATAAAGTGAGTCTCACCAAGTTTCCAATGCTAAGAAGATAGTAGATGTCCCCGCTCATTGGAAAATGTTCCCAGGCCAAAAAACATATGTTTAAAATGATACATATGAGAAGGAAAAGATCAGTGAAAGGAGCAGTTATTATCTTGTGGAAAACATCTCTCAATTTTAACCAACAAGGAGAGCAATTCCAGATCAAGAAAGTTTTAGCAAATTTATAGCAACCCAATGGACATCTCTTTTTGGGTTTTTTATGGTCTGAAATGGAAGAATTAAAATGTTAAATATTAGAAAACTTTTTAAAGTTTAACATTTTCACTCCAAGGGAAGCTTGACACTAGGCTTCTGACTTGAAATTAGCAAACAGAAATCTTTACTAATATAAAAGAAAAACAGTAAATTCCCTCCTTCCTTCCTTCCTTCCTTCCTTCCTTCCTTCCTTCTTTCCTTCCTTCCCTCCTTCTTTATTCTTTGCTTTCTCTCTTCCTTCCTTCCTTCCTTCCTTCCTTCCTTCCTTCCTTCCTTCCTTCCTTCCTTCCTTCCTTTCTCTCTTCCTTCCTTTCTTTCTCTCTTCCTTCCTTTCTTTCTTTCTTTCTTTCTTTCTTTCTTTCTTTCTTTCTTTCTTTCTTTCTTTCTTTCTTTCTTTCTAGCTCTCTTTCTTTCCCACTTTCCCTCCTTTCTTTCTTCCTTCCTCCTGCTCTCTCTGTCTCTGACTCTCTGTCTCTGACTCTCTGTCTCTGTCTCTCTCATGCCAACTTTAGAGCTTGAACTCAGGGCCTGGGCACTGTCCTAGGGCATTTTGCTCACAGACATTCTTACCCAGTCTGACTTTGAAACACAGTCTTAGGATCTCCACCCCCTGAGAAGATAGAATTGCAGTAATGAGCCACCAGCACTCAATTATTTCACTTCGTGTTTGCTGATACATCAGTGAGATGAACTGAATATTTGTGGGCCACACAGTTCATCTGCAAGCCTTTTCAAATTGTCAAATATCTTTCAATAAACTCTCTGCATAGATAGACACAGTTCAAACCTAAGTTATTCTAGGGTAGACTGCATAACCCAGTTTCTATTTTTAGTCAGAAGTTAATATTTTAATGCTATAAATGCTAAAGAAGATTCCCTTATTAATAATATGTCATTGTTTCATTAATAAATAAATCATAATGAGCACAGTTCTTTAGGAATGTCACCCTTTATTTAGTTTTCCCCCATTTCTCTCTTTCATGTCTTCCTACAAGTTGCATAATTCATTTTCTACATCATATATGCTGAATACCATGACTGTATTTTTGCCCCCCAATTCTGTGTTCCCCCTTTACCTTTCCTGAAAAGACATACACATTCTCTCTCTCCCTCCCTCCCTCCCTCCCTCCCTCCCTCCCTCCCTCCCTCCCTCCCCCCCCCCCTCTCTCTCTCTCTCTCTCTCTCTCTCTCTCTCTCTCTCTCTCTCTCTCTCTCTCTCTCTCTCTCTCTCTCTCTCTCTCTCACACACACACACACATACACACAATCCCCTCAAAACAAATACCACCATCAACAACAAGAACTAACTTCTACAACAAAAATGTGTATTTCCCTCTCCTGGAATTTGTTTTGACAAATAGTATTTAAAATGTTCTGAGGAGTTAAATCTTTGGATTTCTCCCATATAGGTAACCTCTTTTTGTTGAACTGTGTGAAGGTTTAGAGTCCTGTTTCTTTACGTTTTTATGTCATTTTCAATCTTCAAGATATTTTTTCATATACTTTTATTGTAATTAATAGAAAGGTTACATTTTATTCATCAGACAGAAGGTGCATTACTTCACAAACCATTTCTCATGTCTTAGTCCCCATTTCCCTCTCCCAACCCCCAGCCCCTCATCTTGTTTTTCCCCCTTCCCTATCCCATTTCAAATAACCAAATACTCATATATACAATATATCAGATAACAAGGTGAAATACTGTAATATGAGATAACCAAGGGACAGCAAAAGAGATGAGTGATAACATAGTACATTAAGGACAATCACTTAATATGTGGCTTTTGTTTCTATATCCTGGAGGTCCTTTCATTTAGCATCATACTATATGTCCTTATATATCGAGGTTTTGCTCTATTGCAAATCTCTGCTAGGAGAGCCCAAGGTTTCTACTGATTATGACAAATGAGGGAAACCATTAAGCCTATGTTCCTTTGAGTCCCCTCAAGTTATTTTTCCTTTAAAATTTTTATGAAATATCCATCTTAATGCTTTCATGGTTCTTTAATTTAATCTGAGACAAAGAATTAACAACTGTGGGGCTTCAATATGAGTATTATAGAATAGCATCTTCAACAGAAAGTGGCCAAGTATTTTTTTTTCCAGGTTTACCTTTTGTATGTCTGAGAGTAGCTTCTTCCAAAATATCCACTGACGTGTTTTCAGAAGTGGGTAATTTTTTCTTCATTTTGATGTGTGTGCCTTCGGTCTGAAAGAAAATTGAATGAATTTAATATTGACTTCCCACCTGTTTAGGATCAAGAGTAATAAATTCAAATAGATTGCCTTGAATAGAACAATTATAATAGTAAATGAACAGGTTCATCAAGCTTTCATAAGGTCTCCTTGCTTGTTTGTTGCATCACTTCAGTAATGTCTTCAGGACATGCTCTGCTTTGCTCATCTTGTTAATGTGATTAAATAAAGAATATTGTATTTATTCACAATTCCTAAATTTTGACACAAACATTTCAAGTTCTGTTCAATTGCAGCAATCACAAGAAGAGCCAAAGGTATTCCTATTGCTTGTGTGTAAAATTGTATTCATATTTAAACTCTAAGAACATAATAATATGTGGATGAAACTCCAAGACAGTAATTATTGAGAGTTTTACACTGAGCATGACCAAACTATGGAGAGATTAGCTTAGATGACTCTCTAATGGTGTTGACTAATGTTGGAGCTAATGTTAGCCTGAGAATCTTCTTGATCAAGCCTCAATAGTAACTTACATCTGGTATACTTGTGTTGGAAAATTCTGCCATTGTATATTTGAAGTAGCGTAGCAGATTTCCGGAAATCACCACGCTCATTTCACTTAGCATTCTAGTTCCATTAGTACTAGAGTCACAGGAGTGAAAAACAGTCACATGGCAATCTGAGCATCATCAAGAAAATACACGACATACTCTGCAGATGTACAAAGCTTCACTTGCTATTTTTTTAATTTAAAAAGCAATCTAACCATTTTACATGGAAGGTTAGTTTCTTACACTTAAACTGTGTTTATTTTGGAAAGTGCTTTTAGTTGGATTCCAAGGTTATAAAAAAAACTAAAGTAATAGTTTGTATAGTTCCATGAGATAAAAACCAACAGAAGTAAAATTCCAGTTTTATGACGATCTTGCTGGAATCAGTCAGGGGCATATCTTTACAAAGATGAACGCTTGCAATGGAGTGCATAATATCTCAACTAATTACTTACTATAGACGAATTCTTTGTTATTGATATTTTTCAGATAGTAACAATGTCTATTGGAACAAAAGATCAATTCTGTAATGAAAATTGTGTGCAACAATGGGGAACTGAAAGTTATTAAAAATCCAGTCTCAAAAATATCATATGTTTTGATGGATTTACAGTGCCTTGTTAAGTTTCTTAGTATGTTGAGTATGGTAAAATATTATATATGTTTTTCACTTATGCCTTATGACAGTCAATTGGACAGGTAATGTAATAATATGTATAGTCTATCACATGAAATATATAAGCTCTAAAACATGTATAATAGTGTATATATTACATGTTTATGCATGTATATGAATGTTTTACAGATGAGAATATCAAAAGTTTATCAAAGTTAATGAAATGGTAGATATCATACATCTATTAAGGAATGAAAATGTAATAAAATATACATCTAACAGCAACATGGTGGCTATAATCAACATAAACTACAGCTTTACTCTAATGAGTGAATTTGAAGCATCTAAGTATCTTTTTGTAATTCTAGCACTGTAACTCTCTAATATGGCTGATTATAAATCAGGTTAATTAACCAGAATCCTGACATATATCTTGAATCCTTCTCTTCTACTGTTTAATTGGCCATAAGTAAAAGAAAAGAAAATGAATCTTTTATAAAATAGTTTTTACATGAACATTTCAGAGAGCTCTGTGTGACAAAATGTTCCTGGATTCTTCCAGGAAAAGAAATTCTTCACAACTGAAAAATTTTAATAAAAATCAAGTAAGCAAAATGAAAGGAGATATTGTGAAATATCCATGTTATTTCATAATCAGTGGTGACAGAAAATTTCTTCTTTGGATAAGAGAAGCATTGTTATGCTCTTGGACACAAGTATATGCGTCTGGCTGTTGAGTTCCAAAATGCTATTTCCTAACAAATTGCTCATTCGGCATACCATTCAGACTTTCTTCATTCCATCTGAAGGCCTTTGGATTCATTTGTAGAGAAAGAAAGCTTTCTGTAATGTCTTTTCTTGCTACTGACTCATGCACACTAAAAGCTTTTTTCATACATATTTTAATAAGACTTATATTTCTTCTTGTTCTTGTATGTATGTTATTGACAAACATATATATATGCATATAATACTACATTCTATCATTTCAGGCTTCACATTTGGCACAGGAATTTTCTAGGGTGACCTAATATGATGGCCAAATATATATCAGCTAACCTTACCCTACATCTTTGTTCAGAACAGACCTCTGGTATTTGTAAAGTTCTAAATCACTTTTTCTACACATTCAATTTAGAGTCACTGGGTGTTGGTCCTTTAGCAGGCCTTATTTTTATTCTATTTGTATGCAGAGATTCCCAGGCGTCACTTTCCTGACTCATTTTAGGTATCTTTATTCATCTACCAAAAATGTTTGAGGAAGAGGTTGGCATTGTATATGAATTATTAGAAATCTACTTTGGATTGCTTTCTTTAATTCTATATTTCCTTTTCGCACACTGATAGGAAAGTTTTGAAATTGTTTTTAAAAAATTATTTTCTCAAATTCTATAATGTTACTCCTGTTAAAATTTCAGGGTAGTAGACCATAGTTTTATATGAGAATAATTATCTGGGGAAAACATATACAACATTAAAATAAGCATTGTTAATTTTTACTGTTCAATTTTTACTATTTTTTACTCAAAAAGCAAACATTCTCTACATCACAATATATTGTACTTCTTCTGAACAAACTGGAAAGTTGTGCAGGTGCTATTGCTTAATAGTTGAACATCTTTTCCAAATCTAACTCTGATGTATAATTTTGATAGCAGATCTTTTTGGTAGTACTGGGATTTAAATCCAGAGCCTCAAGCTAGGAAAACAAGAGCTCTGCCAGTTGTGCTATAACTTGTCTTGTATTATCTGAAGTAAATAGAAATTTTCAGCGATGCACGTGCTTAGGGAAATAAATTCTAAAAATATATTATGATTTGTTAGCATTAATAATGCAACCTTTTGGAACATAAATTTTGTGTATTAAATATTTAAACCAATTGCTGATTCTTATCACAATGTAGTAATGAAGGAATGTTATATATCCTAAGTGAGTCCTATTATTATTACTAGTACTATTATTATCATACAAAAAATAGAACTTGAATTCAGAGACTGGGTATTATCCTTTAACTTTCTTTGCTTAAAGCTACCACTCTATCAGTTGAACCACAGGTTTATTTTTATGTTTTTTGTTTGTTTGTTTTTTTTGGGGGGGGTGGTTAACTGAAGATAAGTGTCTCATGGACTTTCCTGTCCGGATGGCAGGATCTCCAGTGGAGATCTTCTGAATACACAGAATTACAACAAGAGCCAATACTGCCCAGCAAGTCCTCTTATTTAAATCATCCCTCATTTGGTCATATACTATACACAGATAACATAATCTATTGAAGTCACATACTATGTGACTGAGAATCTAGAAATGTGGATCTAAAGAGAATAAAAATGTTGTACCTCAGATGCGTCATTTTCTTCTTGTTCTTTTGCAATCTGTTGAAATGTTAGTTCAGTCATTTTAATTTTCTCAGCAGCTCTCTGCTTCTCTTTTTCATAGATCATGGTAAGTATTCCCAAGAATAAACTTGCTATATAAAAGGCAAACCAAAAACTGACCACAACAAAAAACATCATGTAGATCTTCCCAGATGCATAAAGGATCTAAGGAGAAATGGAACAGAGAAAAAAGAGAAGGAAATATTACTTATTCTACATTCTCCTGTTTTAAAATAAAGAATGAAATTCTGTTAGGAAAGTAATTTGCTCATATGTAGAATGTAATAACAAGACTGTTTATATTCTGGATGCAGAAATAAAATGAAAAACTCTTTAACTTTAGACATAAACTTAATCACAAAATACATGCTATAAAACCAAGGGGTAAAATTAGCAATAAATGAGTTTGGTGTGGACATTTGAATTCTGTCTTCATTGATGGAGAAAAGTTCACTAAATGGAAGAATTCATCATATCTGAATAAGAGGTTAAGAAGTTTCAAAATGGAAAATAACTATTTTGTAGAATTTTTTACTGTATATTATTTTACTGTATATATGTATATTTTATTAGAGTATAAACAATGTAGGCATTTATCAGATAGAAATCATAACACATTATCCACTGATTTATTATTATTGACTAAAATTAGGTTCATAGAATTTAAAGAGGGGCCGGGAGTTTGGCCTAGTGGTAGAGTGCTTGCATAACATGCAAGAAGACCCACGTTCAATTCCTCGGTACCACATACATGTAAAAAATGCCAAAAGTGGTGCTGAGGCTCAAGTGGTAGAGCTCTGGCCTTGAGAAAGTCTAAGAACAGTGTTTGGGCCCTGAGCTCAAGCCGAGGACTGGCAAATAAATTTAAAGAAACAAGGGAATAGTTTTAATTTTTCCATCTGTTCGAATCAAGAGGAAAGTATTATCTACACAAAATGTTATGGGAGTAGATTAAAATTAAGAATACATATAGAACAGTTCCAAAATTCAGTCAGAAATCAGCTTAATTAAGTTAGATCATACAACCCATTAACAAAATTTTTAGTATCACTTGTATCCCAGAAAAGCATTTAGGTTGGGAACTAGCAGTTATTTATACAAAACATTAATCTATCAGGACTGTATATTGTGGACATGCTATAAATAAATACCTCCAGTTGTAACATCACCCTCATATAGGGAAAGTAATTCCAAAGACCTTACAGTTATGAGGAATGTCTTTTCCATTATGCAAGGACAGTGGAGGATGAACTTGATTTATTTTTGTTTTTATTTTTAATATATTTTTGTTTGTTTGAGACAAAATGTCACTAGCAGCTCCAGCTGGCTTTGATGTTGCAAACTTCCTTCCTCAGCTTTAGTGCTGAGATTACAGGAAGCATCACCTATTCTATTAAAAACATAAATTGTACTAATAAAGAAAATGAAAACACCCGAACAGGGTGTATTTAGCTCACACCTGCAGTACAAGCTACACAAGAGGTAGAGATCTGAAAATCATTGTTCAAAGACAGCACTACCGGATATGTCTATGAGACTTTTATCTCCAGATAACTACCAAAACATAGAGAAGGGTTGTGGCTCAAGAGGTAAAGCACTAGCCTTGAGCAAAAAAGCTGAAAGATAGCACCTAAGCCCTGAATTCAAGCCCCAGTATTAGAACACATACACACACACACACACACACACACACACACACCTCACCAAAGAAAACAACCATAATATATATATATATATATATATATATATATGCTTGTTCTTTGAGAGTTAACAATATTTTGTACCCATGGTGTATCAAGAATCCTTGGATCAAATAGATATTAATGAATGATGTGAAGATAAATCTCATCACAATATGAGCAAGTAAAATCTGAAGGAGGACATTTTACCTAGAAACATGACAGAAGAATACTTGAATTTTGGCAGAGAACACAAACATAGAAACAATAATTTAAGAGACAAGTTCACTTAGGAAACAACAAGCCATATATATGAAGCAGAGTATATAATCTAGGAAATAGTGAGGAAAAAAAATCTGAGTTCCCAGAGTGCATCTTAAAGGGTAAGATAAAGGCTATCAAACTTCTGGAAAAATATTAGAAACCACTGAAATATTTTATAAGAAATTAATGAGATAATTTTAGTAATAAGTACAGAATATCTGTGTTCTTACCTGGTGATAAAGTGCTTCCGGGTAATCCTGGGTCATTAATCGAAATAGTGCCAAGAAAGCCCAGCCAAAATTGTCAAAATTTGTGTAACCATGATCAGGATTTATGCCCTCTTTCACACATACATATCCTTCAGGACATTGACTAACAAAGACAAAGGGGAAAAAACAGTCTGCAAATGGTTAGATGATTTTCAAGTTATAGTCAAAGCCTCACATGTGTCCACAAATAATAATCTAAAGCTCTTCTCCAGCAACTGAGTTAGATTTTTAGGTTGTATGCCTGAATAGTGTTCATTAAGGCAAAATAAAATAGAACCATTTTGAAATGATTTTTGGAAATTTGGAGATGGAGGCATTGACATATTTCCTTTACTGGATACAAATCATATATATTTTTCATGTATATCATAGCATTCTGAAAGAAAGAAGTATTTATTAGGAATAGCCAAATTAAGGTAATTAAGATATGTATACCTCACATAACTATTTATTTTGTGGTGAGAATGCTTAACTATTACTACCTTGGCACTTTCTTAAAATGATAGAATACATTGTTCTTAAGTATAGTTCTGCTGTTCAAAAATAAAAATGTAAAGGTTAACGTGTTTCTCAGTGTTTACGAAATGTGAGTGAGGACTTTGATTTGATCCTGGTGATGTGACACAAAAAAGAAAGAAATAGGAAATATGTAAATGTAGAATTGATGGGAATACTAACAAGAAAGAAATGGGAAATACCCCAAAATTGTATTGATAAAAATAAAATTCTGGCAGTTGAGGATTTAATTTTCAAATGTTCTCACTGGAAACTCTTAGATCCCATAATTTAAGGGGGAGAAAACATCACTTCAATAATTTATAAGTAGTATTTGCACTTGAGGAGAAAGATCAGATTAAATATTTATTTCTTTTCCTTTAATGGAATTTTAATACTTTCATCAATGGAGGGGTTTGAGTAATGTGGTAGGTTATTGCATTAGTGGTCCAATAAATTATACTACCCACTGTCCAAGCATTTGCGTAGAGCCTGCACATTATTTTGAGTCTGGTCACGTCAGTCATGTACTTTAGACAATGGTTAATGGAAAATACAGAGCTTTAAAAAGCACTTCTATACTGACTCTTTAAACTGCTGACCTGCAAAATCTGATCAAATGCATTTTTTAACATTAAGGCAGAAATTTTTTGTCAGGGTAATTTTCCACACTACAAAAATGATTACTGTAGGTAACTACAGAATGATGTTCCCTCCTTGTCTAGGAAAGTACCATTGTCTACTGACAACTCCAATACCAGATACCTTTCAAATGCTTTTCAGGACATATTTTAGTTGAGGATTTACACAAAAAATAATTGAAAAGAAGATGTTACATCTTTATAGAGATATGTTCATGAGTTGGCTTTGAGAATACAGTGGAAGCCTAATAGAAATTGGGTAAAAAAAAGGCTTGGCCTTGACAAATGAGTTTTGGTTCTTTAGAAGCCATGAATTATCAGCAATTTTATTATTTCTCCAAGAAAAATAAAAATTTCACACATTAAGATGTTTGCTAATAAGATGAGATAATACAATCAACTGATAGATGATAGTAAACATTTAGTCAGTACTATAGCATCATCTGATGGATGATACTGATTCAGTAGGAGATAACACCAACAACACTTACCCAGCATCTGTTCTGTTGCCACAAAGGAGAGCATACCTGTCTCCTTCTATAAAGTAAAAGTGCTCAGTTTCTAAAAAACAGGAAGGAAATTAGCAACTCAATTTTGAATTAGCAACATCAAGTCATTTTGTGTCTCCAAAGATGATTAACCTGTTTTATACTGAGGAATACTCCATGGATCCCTAGCTTCTTAGAGCTTTTTTACTTTTTTTTTTAATCAAAAAAGGGTATTGGGGCAGGGAGTTTGGCCCAGTGGTTAAAGTGCTTGCCTAGCATGCATGAAGACCAGGGTTCAATTCCTCGGTACCACATACATAGAAAAAAGCTCGAAGTGATGCTAAGGCACAAGTGGTAGAGGTCTAGCCTTGAGAAAGTCCAAGGACAGTGCTCAGGCCCTGAATTCAAGCCCAAGAATGGCAAAAAAGGGGGATATCAAATCCTGACAGAGCCTTTTCTGTAACTATTGAGATGATCATGTGATTCTTGTTTAGCTTCTGATGTGCTGTATTACATGTATTTACTTATGTATATTGAATCAGCTTTGTATCACTAGGATGAATCTAATTTAATCATAGTATATGATTTTGCTTTAGTTAATGGTTGAATTTAGTTAGTCAACATTTTATTAAGAAGTATTGCAAATATGGATCTATATTTCCCCCGTACTTTTCTCTTTTGATGTGTCCCTATCTGGTTTTAGGATGAGTGTAATGCTGGCTTCATAGAGTGAGTCTGATAGTCATCTTTCCCTTTCTACTTCATTGAAGAGTTTGAGGAGCATGGCAGTGAGTTCTCCTTTGAAGACCTTATAGAGTTCAACTTAAAATTGATCTGATTCTGGGCATTTCCTGAATGGGATGTGTTTTATTACCATCACAATTTCAGTACTTGTTATGAGTATATATAGTTGATTTAAATCTTCTTGGTTCAGTGTAGGTATATCAATATTCTCTATGAATATATCCCTCTTTTCAGATTCTCCAGTTACTTGGCATGAAGTTTTTCAAGGTTTTCCCTTATAATCTAAATTTTGCTTGTTTTGATGTTATGTTCCCTGTTTTTATCTCTAATTTTGTTTACTGAGGTGAGTTCTCTTCCTTAGAAAGAAAGGTAGGAGAATGAAGGGGGAAGGGGAATGTATGCAGACTAAAATTCATTGTATATACAACAGAGTGAGAAGGTGGGAAGGTGGGTGTTGAAGTGGGGATTGAAGATGTTCAAGTGATGACACAGATCAAAATGCATTTTACACACAAGCTGCCATGTTAAGTTAGAAAAATTATTCAATACATAACCCGCAATGAAGATAAGCAAAGGGATGGATTGGGAGGGATGTGTGATAATGTTGAAAGGATTAATACTGATCAACATGCACTGTATTCATAACCTGTTTTGTTAAATGGAAATTCCTTTAACTACAGAAATATTATTCAAATGCTAAAGAAATGAGCCTAACTTTCTAGAGCTAAAAAAAGAAACTCATGATTTGGTATTTTTGTCTACCGTGCACATGGCTTCGGGAATCTAAATAAAAGACTTTGGGACTCCAGAAAGTTCCCTACCCTCTGACAGTTCTCAGCAGAGGGAGAAAAATCCCTTTCAAAATTAGTGTTCATAGCCAGGCATTGTGGCTCATGCCTGTAATCCTAGCTACTCAGGAGGCTGAGATCTGATGATTGCGGTTCAAAGGCAGCAAGGGCACTAAAGTCTATGAGACTCTTCTCCAATTAATCAAGAGAAAATGGGAAATATGGCTGTGGTTCCAGCTTTGAGCTGAAGAGCTCAGGGATAGCACCCAGGCCCAGAGTTCAAGCCCCACAACTGACAAAAAATATTAATGTTCAGGAAAATAAGTAAAATATCAAGGGATGACAAAACTTCTCAAATTAAAAAATGTTAAATAACAAAGGGTGAAGCAATGCAATAGTGAGACTCACTAGAAACTATGTTACAAATGAACTTTACAACTTGAGTTAGAAGGTAGTCCTGAGAAACTGAGGGAGGGGGTGACACTGTTCAAAAAGAAGTGTCCTCCAAATCCTCTTGTTTTCCCAGGGGTGGGGAAGGGAAAGGGGGAAAACATGAGAAGCGGTATCAAGGTTTGAGAAGCAATGCACCCATTAGCTGATGAATGTAACTGTAACCACTCTGTGCATCATTTTGACCATAAAATATAATTTTAAAAAGAAATAGCTTTATTACTTTCTTTGTTAACCATAACACTTCCATATATCACATTTATAATAACATTTTTAAAGAAATATAAAAAAGCTAAAAACATGTTAAAAGTTTTCAAATAGCTAAGTTGTTTGAAAGTAGGGGCACTCTTTTGCATACATATTCCATACATATGACATATTTGGAAAAGAAGGTTGTGCTTCCTGCATTTCTGTGTTTATTTCAGATTCTTTCATTAAAGGAAAGTTGATTCTTCTTGATGGATCACCCAATGATAGTTATTTTTTCTAATGTCATCTAATTTCAACTATGACTTTTGCTAACATCAATTCATAGTTTCCAAAATTTCTCCAACTAACCTAAATTGATGCCAATGAAAATGTAGATGATATTTAGTTTTCAGTCACCATGGTATTGCAGACATGTCCATTTACAAGATAGATTTAGGCAGTTTGCTGTGGAATTACATATCCATTTAGGTGAAAACTTCTCAACTGTAAGAGGTTTCTATTTTCAGTTTACCTGGCAAAATGATCCTTACCTCGAATATAAGTGTGTCCAGTTCTGTTATGCTGAGTTTCATTTTCTTGGTTCCAACGCACACATTTGTGCTTCAAGTTACCCATGAAGAGTCCCATTCCAAAAAGAGAAAATATGCTCAGAGAAAGCAGTGTTAGACTAATGACACCAATAAGTTTCTTCAAGCCACAAATCAGGGTCCGTACGAGAGAGTTTAAACCTGGAAAGACATCGGTGTGTTTTAGATGAAACAGAAAACTTAGTAAAGCCAAACTTGTGTCAAACCTCTCCCATGGCAAATGCCACTTGAATGAAATCAGCAGATCTATGTTGTATTTTGTGCCTTTCCCTGTCTTTGTTGAAAAATATGTGAACAGAAGTCAAACTTTTACTTTTCTTTATGCTTTTGAATTTATAATGTCCAAAATGAAACCATTTAAATATTTAAAATGTGCTTTTCTGTTTTTCTTTCTTTTTCTTTTTAAATCTACAAAACAGGTCTATTCTCTGCTGGTACTGTTAGGAGATTGACATCTAGAGATCATTAAACTTTGTGACAAAAATGTTAACAATTCACAACAAGAATAACACAACAGAACCTTAAGCAAACTATATCAGAGTTCTTACTAAAACTTCAAGCATATAACTGGAGTTTAATTGTCAATTAATTCATGCTACATTGTGAAAACATACAATAAAAAGAAAAAGGTAAAAACATGTTATTGTATATCTCACATTTAATTGTTATTAATATTTTATTGTACAAACTTTCATTTTCACATCTTTTTATTTTCTTTCTTCTTTTTCTTTTCTTTCACTTTGCTCCCCCCTCCCTCCTTCTTTTCTTCTTTCCTACCTTCCTTCCTTTTCATCTTTCCTTCTGTTTCATTTGTTGTCCTATTGCATGGTATGCAAATGTTTATGACATTAAATGTTATATTTAACAATGTATAAGAAAATAGGCTTGCTCTCTGATTTTGAGCACCTTGCCAGTATTTTTACTCCTGTTTATACATTTATAATGAAGATAAACCTCTTTCATATATTGTTAGAATTGAATCCTTTCTTTTACTTTCATGTACTTTCCTGCTGTACTGTGTTTTGAAATCAGAGCTTCATGATTTGTAAACAGGTACTCTACCACTTGAGCCACAACAGAATTTCTCTAGGTTTCTATTACAGCATGTATTTTTTATGCTTCATATTCAGCATGGCACTGAAATTGGCACCCATTTTTCATCTTAAATTCATCATATTTTCCTATATTATTGTTTTCTTTTCCTCTTCTGCTTGAGTCTGCATTTTATTTCTTTGAGACTATAAAACAATTTCTTTTCCTTGCTCTTCTCCTATGCATATATTCTAATAAGATCAATAATGTCATTTAAAAGTAATATCTTTCTCTATCTGGTCCAAACTGCTGACATGTGCTTTGTTTATTCCCCTTTAAACAAAAAAGCAAGTGGTCCTTATCAGTCTGTCTGCTTCCTGCTCTAGAGGATGTATCTTATTATATTCACCTCACTTCACTGCATTTCTTTTATAATCTTTATGTCTAGTCCTAAAACCATGTAGTATGTGTTCAAGAACAAGTTTATGTGCCCAGATTTTCAGAGTTTGGAAAGGAGTTAGAGTAGGGGCCATTTTTCCCCAAATCACTGGTGTTTTTCACTGGATTTGTTCAACTTCCCAAGCTACAGATCATTATGGTTAAACACATTTTTTGAGATGATAACAACGAGTCCTATAAATCAGCTCAATGCATATAATTCAGGGCTGAAGAATGTCAACATGCTATGAATCCATTCCTTCATTCTCATTCTGTTTTTCTCAGGTTGAACTCCAACTACATAATTTTTATCTCTAGCTTTCTCTATCATTTTCCATGGTGAGAAATTTGCTGAAAGACCTGGTTTTAATATCAGTATATTCATTGTTTTGTGCAGTCATTTCCTTCTACTTCTCACCTGTAGCAGCCAAAAGACACAATAAAGTTGCTTTTACTTGATTTTCTTTTCCAATACTGGGGTCTAGAACTCAGGATCTTGAATTTATTAGGTAAGTGTTCTATCACTTGATTATTACCACTTGATTATTCTTAATATTTTGGAACAATAGGTGTTGGTATGCCTCAGCCTGGATGTGATCAGTAAAAAATGTTGTACGAAGTATTTAATACCTTTCTGTTTTATTTGTGCAACGTCTGATCTTTGTAGCATTGCATGTGATCCAAGCACTGACCACAAATAGTATTTGCTGTATACTACTATGTTCATTTCACAGGTTGATTGTTGCCATGAGGAACTCGCTGAGAAAAAGGAGACACCTGCCAACACTATTTCTTTAAACTTCTTGAGGAATGTTTCATAATTTCATATTTAATATGTAAAACAAATCATTAACAATGAAAGAACGAATGAATGTGCATAAATACTGTGTCTACACAACAAAATAACCATCTATGATTTTTTTTCATGTTAAACAATTAGATGAGTCACAGGGTTCAGGTAAGAGCATTCTATAATTTTATATTTTCTCCAAGAAACAAGAGAGTTCAAATGAGATGAACACATGGACCTATCTCTAAAATAATGAGGAAAAGAAATCCAATATCATTGCTTACCTTGGTTTAAAGGAATAACTTTCAAAATTCTCAAACTTCTTATAATTTTAAACAATGGAGTGGAGTTTATAAATGAATAGCTGGTCATTAATCTGCAGAAGTAAATTTGAGTTATTTAGAAGTCACATTGAAATTATACTAGTTGTCTTTGGCCTTCAGTACTCTGAAATTTCTTTAAAAAAGTTATATATCTAAGCATTTCCCTTGCAACTTCTTACAGGGTACTATAATCAAATAGATAATAACCTACAAACTACAATTATAAGAATGAATAAGAGTTTTAAAATGGAATAGTCTAAATTCATTACCAAATATTCTATATTATGTTCATAAACATTTTGTTGTTTACAAAAACAATAAAATATTTTTGAAAAGATAGTTAACATAAAAAGTAGGCTGACAATCATTCATTATATGGCATTTTTTCTATATCCTAGAGGCACTTTCTCTTAGCGTCATACTATATGGCCTTATGTGTCAAGGTTTTGCTCTATTGCAAATCTCTGCTAGGAGAGCCCAAGGTTTCTACTGATTCTGACAAATGAGGGAAACCATTGAGCCTAAGTTCCTTTGAGTCTGGCTTACTTCACTTAATATGATTTCTTCTAAGTCTTTCCATTTCCTAACAAATGTTATCTCTCATCTCTTTTGCTGTCCCTTGGTTATCTCATATTGTTACAGTATCTCACTTTGTTACCTGATATATCAGATATATTTGTATTTGGTTATTTGAAATTGCATAGGAAAGGGGGGAAAACAAGATGAGGGGCAGGGGTTGGGGGGAGGGAAATAGGGACCAAGACATGTGAAAGGGTCTCAATGTATGTGAATTAATGCACCTTCTATCTGGCAAATATCATGTAACCCTTCTATTAATTACAATAAAAAATATATGAAAAAAGTAGGTCGGATACTGGTGGCTCACACCTATAATCCTAGCTACTCAGGAGGCTGAGATCTGAGGACTACAGTTCAAAGCCAGCCTGGGCACTAAAAGGTCTGTGAGACCCTTATCTCCAATTAACCACCAGAAATCCAGAAGTGGCACTGTGGCTCAAGTGATAGAGTGTTAGCCTTCTGCTAAAGAGCTTAGGGATAGTGCCATGGGCTGGAGGTCAAGCCTTATGACTGACAGGAAGAACGGAAGAAAGAAAGAAAGGAAGAAAGAAAGAAAGAAAGAAAGAAAGAAAGAAAGAAAGAAAGAAAGAAAGAAAGGAAGAGAGAGAGAGAAAGAAGGAAAGAAAGAAAGAAAAAAAAGAAAGAAAGAAAGAAAGAAAGAAAGAAAGAAAGAAAGGAAAGAAAGAGGGAGGGAAGGTGGAAGGAAGGACTAGTACTTGAATTTTATCAAGCATGAAATTCATTGAACAAATTTGATCTTTAAATGATGATGACAGTGCCAGCAGTCTGCACCTGTTTTGATTGTGTCAAAACATAAGATCCATATGTACTAGGTATGACAGAGGAAATTTTCTTAATCTTCCATTCTACATTTTCCTCAATTGTAAAATAGAGATAATATTTCTCCACTCTGAGACTTTTACTGTGAAGGTCTTAGAGTAAGTGTATTATTTTACACAATAAATGTAAAGAATGTGTTATATAGATATTAACTGAAGGCCACATGAACAGAAATAAGAGTAGTAACAATATAAATAGTAACGGTAATAATTATAATGATATTAGCTATTTTAAAGTAGTAGTAATATGGCATTCATTGCCTTTACTGTTTAAAAGATTATTTTTAATCATATAAAATACTACAGAGGATCTTTTAAATTCTTAGTAGTAATTTTGTATCACTAGTTATTTCTACAAGTAAAATAGTATACAAAAGAGAAGCATTGAAATTGTAAGCTTGAAATAATTGGAATTTCATGCAACAGTACAAAGAATACATGTCTAAAATACCTTAATCATGTTAAGAATATAAATTAATGAAATGTTGATTACGGAGTTAGAGCAAAATGCAAAGGATCCATAGTTAAGATGCAGGGACTTTTCTATTTAAGAAAAAAGTAACTTCAGTTGTTTAACTGTAGTCATTGATTCCCAACTTTTTTTTTTTGCCAGTCCTAGGGCTTGAACTCAGGGCAAGGGCATTGTCCTTGGACAATTTTGCTCAGGGTTTGAGCCCTCTACCACTTGAACTGCAGCACCACTTCTGGATTTTTCTGTGTATGTGGTTCCAGGGAAAAAAATCCAGGGCTTCTTGCATGCTAGTAGAGCATTCTACCACTAGGCCATGCTCCCAGCCTGAATCCCTATCTTTAATCAAGACAGAAAACAGAAAATTTCCCTTTAATTTTTATCTCATAATTTGAAAGTCAGTTCACAAACAGCTTCCTAAAGTATGATATGAATATCACTTATGAAATAGCTTTTAATCTTTGAAGTTTCACAGGCAGAAATCTTGGTAGATAGTTCTTAACAAAAGATTAAGAGGTTGCAACTTGAAAAGATACCCACTCAAATGAAGTTACACTGAAATCCAGCCAGTTCCATAGATCTCCAAGGAAAGAGAAAGGTCCTGCCCAAATACCCCTGGCAATAATTTTTATAAGTATTTCAAATGTGTAAATTCCAAGCAAAGAATTCCTGCAGAAAAAAATCATATAAACATTAAAAGTGAAAACAATATATTATCAACTCTAAAATACTATGTTGCAATTACTATTTGGTATTTGAAAATAAGTCAATAAAAACATGTCCTTTCATAGGCTAAAATTACTAATCTTCAA
Organism: Megascapheus bottae; assembly: GCF_031878675.1. NCBI lineage: Eukaryota > Metazoa > Chordata > Mammalia > Rodentia > Geomyidae > Megascapheus > Megascapheus bottae. The sequence goes on along the minus strand of NC_143520.1, from coordinate 15,156,076 downwards.
CCCATCAGACAGCAATAAAAATACAAGGGCTACAGGAACCCAAGTTTAAGGTCTTACAGGATTTCTAGAGTGAAGACGTCTTGTGGCACCAGCCATAAAATCTCACTAGCAAATGCTATCAAAATGTCCTAGCTCTGAGTGACAGCCTTTCAATATTATTTACTTAAGTAAAATTATCAAGTGTTGATCTTATTACACATGGGGATTACATAATCATTAATTAATGAGAAATGCAACAGTTAACTTTATGGATAAAGAAGAAATTTTTGGTAACTCAGTGTCAAAGTAGCCTCTGAAACTGGGCTGGTTTTAGAATCATTAAAGCTTGGACGCTAGTTTCAAGAAAGATTTCTCAAGAAAAATGGAATGGGTCTTCAGATCATTATAGTCTAATGAAAGTCTTAGGAAATAGAAGAAATGTAAAACAGAGCCATAATTATTTCTCAATTGAAAATTAAAAATGATGAATTGACCTAGATTAATGTCAGTTTTATAGTTTTATTGTGAAGTGGAGATTCATTTATTATAGCTATATAAATGCTGTTTTACATTCCACAGACATCATTATATATTACATTTATGAATGCTAAATTACATAATATTGTAATATTTAACACATTTTTTAATTTCATGGACTTAGATAATGAACCAAAATCTTAAAAATGTAACTGTAATTTGAGATGGTATTAAACATAATACAACTTACTGTATTGCTAGGACCCATTTTGATGGGGTATTCAGGGTCATAAGCATGCCATCAATGAGAACACAAATCAAAATTAACAGCTGGAAAAAGGTAGGTTATAGTCAAGGAGATAAAATGTCACAAAAACATTTGACAACCATTTTTGTAACAAATTTATATAAACACAAAGAACAAAATTTTCATAACTGTTGTCTCACAATTTTATTGATAAAAATGGGAATTAATATTTGTTAAATGTACATTTAAGCATGCAATAATGAACACAGTATATTCTAGCTTCATAATAACCTGAGAGAGATACCAATGAGGAAACAAACATCTTTGTACTGAGAGCTGAGTACCATGAAGGTAGAACTTGGAATTGTCCCCATTTTCGGTACAGTGAACAAACTCATCATAAAGGATATGGATGTACTAAGACCTTCACACTGGTTCCACGAATAACATTGAAAGGCGAAAGTGTGCAAAAGATGGAAAATGCATTGAATCTGAAGATAGTTCTCTTTTTATTTAATACGATGAAAGTCTGTAAGAAACAAAGTAACAACAAAAACACAAGCAAAATCAAACATCAAACAATGTCATTAATTATGTAACATATTGCCCATGATCAAAATAGTGTCAAATTGTGTTATACTTTCATCAGGTCTTGTGCAGACTAAATCAAAGTACTTTTGATTTATGTTACTTATATTGAGACTAACCTATTCATATTCCATTACTTTTCTGTTTACCTAAAAAAGCCATTTGCTAGGAGAGTCCTAGATGTGAACTAATTATTACAAGTGAGGGAAGTCATTGAGCCTATGTTCCTTTGGGTCTGGCTTACTTCACTTAATATGATTTTTCCAAGTCTTTTCATTTCCTTACAAATGGGACAATGCCATTCTTTCTGATGGCTAGCAGAGGATTACAATAGTACAAACCTAGATACATAAGGTCACATAGAATGAGGCTAAATGAAAAGTTTTCCAGGATATGGAAATAAGAGGTTTATCTTGTGTGATTGTTGTTCTTAATGTATTATGTTATTTCTCTTCTCTTTTGTTGCCCTATGGTAAATCTCATGTTGTTACTGTATCTGACTTTGTTACCTGGTATATTGTGTATTCGTTTATTTGATTATTTGAAATAGGAAAGAGAAGGGGGGAAAACAAGATGATTCAGAGGGTTGGGGGAGGGAAATGGGGACAAAAACATGACAAGGGGTATCAGTGTGTGAGAAATAATGCAGCTACTAGCTAGTGAATGTAACTGTAACCCCTCTATACATTACAATAAAAATAAATTTTAAAAAGCCATTTGTCATACACCGTACCACTGAACATTCCACAGAGCTGGTGTTAATAGGAAGAACACTTCTGGCCCATGGATATGCATCGAAAGACTAAACAAGAGTTGCTCTATGATTCAGCAACCCCACTCCTGGGCATTTACCCAAATGACCACTAAAGCTACATGTACAAACATGTTCATTGCAGCATTATTTACTGTATAGCTAAGCTTTGGAACCAATCCAGATACCCCTAAGTAAATGAATGGATCAAGAAAATGTGTTATGTATATCCAATACAATTCTATGATTCCATACATATGTTTATCCGATTTGAGGAAAGGCAGGGGAACAAAATAATGGTGAGACAAAGGAAAAAAGGCGAACCAATGTAGCAATGATACTCATAAGACATTGTTAGTAATGAACTTTACAACTTGGTGGGGAAGAGTCAGTGGGGAGGGAAAAGGGGAGAAAAATGTGGGATGGGGTGACAATGTTCAACATGCAATGTAATCATTATCTTATGCAATTCTAACCCCTCTGTACATCATCCTTACAATAAAATAAAATAAAGAAAACTACCGTAAGTGCTATATCCTCAGATCTTAATGATTGTAAGCAACTTTACATTTTAATTTTACTTTAGAGACGTTGACATAGTAAAATATGTTAATCAATAATAATTTTGTGTGAAATCCAATTTCTGTGATATTAATATTCAATAAAGTATTAATAGTAATATTAATAATAAAAGAGGAAGGAGAGGAATTTATTCTAGACATTCTTCTCTTCTTTTAAAATGAATAACCTCAAATGGCTAGCTAACTTCCCTAAAGCAAGTAATCTATAGTAAGCAGCACCAAAATCAATTTCGATAAAAATTTGCAATGTATTCCTAAAATGAAATATCTTACTATTTCTATAGTAGTCATTCACTTTTTCTGTCTAATCCCATTTACATTTATGCATGTTTGGAAAAAATAGCAATCAAAATGATTTCATAATAATTTCTATTGGTTCTCACATTTCTTTTCACGTAGTAGTAAGGGTCTACATCTTCCAGAGGCACTGATGTTATTCCTTTGGAAAGGTTTTCATAAGTAAATGGCAGCTTTTTGCCACTTTCTAAGTTTGGATTTGGTTCTAACTCTTCCTCCTCATGGTCTTCATGGTGCTTCTTAGCCATATGTTGCTTGATCAGATCAAGAGAATCTCGAGTGAATGGGACAAGGCCCTTTGGTTCTGGTAACATTGACATTTCCAGTTTTGTACCTGTAAGAAATTAATTGCCTTCAGTTTTATATAAAAGATAGGCTTGTTAAGAACATATACATAATTTTATACAAGGTCAGGACACAAAGGAAATGGAAGCAAGCAACTAAATAAGTGCATCTGAGGAACATGATTCTAATCTTTGTAACTACAAATTTTCTTCTGAACTTTACTGTGCTTAATATTATACTTCACTTGTAAATTTATGCTAGTTCAATTTGCATGTTCATCACTCAAATATTTTTTGTTTTTCTGAAACATAAAAAGTTTCTACTCTAACAAAAGAGACCAACTGGTGTGTTATCTTTGATTTGATCAGATACAGTCATTCTGTCAATTGTGACTAGTAACTGCTTATTCTCTAAGTGGTCTTTATTGTATTCACTAACCCCACTCTTCTTTTTTATTTGTATACTTTGTGTTATAAACTTAGGCATAATTTAGTATGTGTCATTTAGTCTCTAGTAGTGCTGTGTCAAGCCAAGCAGCTGGCATATGCTTAGAATGTATTCTTTTACAGAGCTGTACTGCAAGGAACATGGACACATTTTAACCCAAGTTTTAATGTTGATCGTTTTTAAATTTCCACCTTTCTCCTTTGTTATACTCAACTTTAATTTTTGTCTCTGTATGAATATTTATCAAGTATGTTGTACATGATTTTCTGACACATCAACAACTTAGGTCATTAAAGAGAAATAGCCTAGTGGAACACATAAAATAAATAAAATCATGAGCTTTGGAGCCCGGAAGACTGATGTTCAAATTCCAAACTTCTGCTAATATTCAGGGAAATCAAGCTACCTATTACCTATTATTCTTGCATTTGTCATTCATAAAACTGGAATCGCTTTTTTATTTACAAAAGACAAAAAATTAAAATATGGTCAAAATAAGTAGAGTAATTGGCATATAATAGGTAGGAAATAAATATAAAATTTGGGGTATGATAAGATGTGAGAATATTTGGTAGTGTAGAATGGTAGATCAAATTTAACAGAAAATATGAAATAGAAATGCATATAAGACTTGGAAATAGACACTATATTAATCCATCTACCAAGGTACATTAGAGAAAGGATGTGCTTTGTGGCAGAGAAAAATGTCTAGGGAATCCTATTTAACATTAACTACAATACAAATATTACTGATCAATGTTCTGCCAGGAAAGCTGATACAGTCTTTCACTATATTGACAGAAGTTGGAGGAAGAGATCTACCTGGTGCTAATTCATGAGCATGTACATAAATTAGAACCAGAATGTTGATTTCAGTATGAAGACAACTAATAGAGCTCATTTAAAAGAGTTGAGGTATAATATTTATAATAGCCAGGACAAAAGAAAGATACAAGTGAAAACTTGTTTAGAAGTATCTGAGTGTTTGTCATGTGGAGAACAAATTGAACTCTTCCTTGTCTCAAAAAACAAATGGCAATCCACCAGTTGAAGGCAGACCTATTTGGTTTGACATAACAGAAGGTCCAATGAGCTTTTAAATATTAAATAAAATAAAATAAATATTAAATAATGAAATTGACTTGAGTATCAAATCATTCTCATAACTGTAGTGGGAAGTATGAACTTGGGAACTGTTGATTGACATGGTTGCAGTGCATACAAACATTTAATGTTCATACCACTAACCTGTAACTTAGAACCTTCTAATGTTAAATTCCTCTTATTGAATTAACTGCACAGTATCATACAATCTAAAAATTTGAAGTAAAATGTTAGTGAAACTGTAAAAAATTGATTTGATAAAATTAAAAACACCTCCATTTTTCCTCACAAAAGAATTAGTTTTAAATTTATGTTTGCTGTTTATTTATTTTGCTTCCTTAAAGGGAAGTCTCATTATGCTGGATAGGCTGGGCTCCATCTCACAACCCTAAACTTGTAAAATGATTGTAAAATTATAGGAGACAACTATCAGACTTGTCCTATAAATAATTTTGTATCCGTTATTTTCATATAGCATTATGAAGACTGAAAAGCAGCTAAACTTAGCCATGTTAAAATATTGCTTTTAAAAGTAGACTCAAAGAATGGTTTCAAACTTATGCAAAGATGGTCTCCTTAGTGGACCAGTTTAGGTATCTTTTATTGAAACCTCAAGATTCAAATTCTCACTTTATCTCATTATTACATAGTCCAACTATAATTTACCTTAACTACCCCTGTTGCCACAACATCCTTTGATGCTTTATTTTGTTATTCACTATCTATGGGACCTTAATTACATCTCCTGAGATTTATTTTCTTCGTGTGTTTCATTTAAAATCCTTCATGTATTTAATGGTGTTGTAAAGAGTAAGTCAGACAATACAGAAATCCTGGACCACAGTACTGCCTTTCTTAGAACCCATTTTCATTCCCAACACATTCACATATCCCAGATGACTCTTTCTGTAATGATTTTGATGTTGGATAAATCTATCCTGAATTTTTGATTTAATAGCTCACAGTCATTTGTTTTCCGGAACCCAGCACAGCAATGCAAGCATTTATTAAATAAAACTGGCATGCATCTGACATCTAGATGACTGAGTATAGTCTATGAATTATTAATCAACAAGTCATAATTCAGTAAAAGCATTTCTTGGGCAAATTCATGTAATATGGTCCAGTCACTAAGCTTTCCAGACAGCTATCTTAATACAGCATTAAAACCTAAAAAAACATAGAAAAATGAATAGTTCATCTGTCCATTAGAATGACTTTCCAAAGAACTGAATAGAAAAATTAAGCTTTTGGCAATAACTATATTTATAATTATTTCATTTCATGCTTGGACTTGAACATATCCAGTTCTAGCAACAATTTATGTTGTTAACTAAAGTGGAAGACATTTAGCTTGGAGATCAGTTAAAAATTATAGAACTAGCAGACAATTCGAATGAATTCTCATATCATGAAAAAGAAATTATCAAATTGGAATATGAGCCAAAGTTTATCATTATATTCTGGCAATTATAATTATTTTCACTCACTGAGTAACTACAAGTTAAACAGCATATTAGTGATATTTTGAATTGTGTTCTCATCTTCTCAAGTAATATTCTGATTTTCATTTGATTGAGTTAGAGACACTTTGGCAAATGTCATAACTTCTTCATTATTGTACAGTTCAGTCATGAAGATGAGTTCTAACCCAGTTATACCTTTATAAAATGCCATAAAATGCCTACCAACAGCAGCTTTTATAAAAAGTGTACGTAGTTGATATTTCAGTGGTCACTGGGCCAAGAACTTGTCCTACCAACTAAGTTAATACCAAATTTTCTTTATGTGATTGGTACCAGAATAAAATGTTTTCTACTTTATAAAATTGAAGATAAAGAGTATATTGAACACCCATTTAGATATAACAAGATACTAATTGACATGCTAGGCCACTATCTGTCTAGACTGAGCAAATTTGTATGAATTGTGGTAGCAGATACCTGTTTAAGAACTGACACAGTGATCCAGACAACACACACACACACACAAATAAATTTTCTAGCATCTTATTCATCTTGAAATGACATGACTTTGTCCAAGCCAATCAAATCCATTATCTTGGGACTCTGACCTTAGATTTACAGAGATAATGTAAGAGCCTGCTGTGGTGGCTCACACCTGCAATCCTAGCTATTCAGGAGGCTGAGATATGAGGATCACAGTTCAAAGCTAGCCCAGGCACTAAAATCCCTGAGACACTTACCAATTAACCACTAGAAAACCGGAAGTGGCACTGGGGCTCCAGGGGTAGGATGGTAGCCTTGAGCTGAAGGGCTCAGGGATAACAGCCAGGCCCAGGGTTCAAGCCCTACAACCAACAGAGAAAGAGAGAGAGAGAGAGAGAGAGAGAGAGAGAGAGAGAGAGAGAGAGAGAGAGAGAGAGAGAGAGAGAGAGAGAGGGGGGGGGGAGGGAGGGAGAGAGAGAGGGGGAGGGAGGGAGGGAGGGAGGGAGGGAGAGAGAGAGAGAGAGAGAGAGAGAGAGAGAGAGAGAGAGAGAGAGAGAGAGAGAGAGAGAGAGAGAGAGAGAGAGCGAGAGAGAGAGAGAGAGAGCGAGAGAGAGAGAGCAGGAGGGAGGGAGGGCACGAGGGAGGGAGGGCACGAGGGAGGGAGGGAGGAGAATGTAAAAGAGAACTAGAAAATCTGTTTCTGTAAGAAGCAGCCATTTAGCAGCAGCTTTCAGTAATTTGGGGGAGAAAGTGACAGCTGTCTCCAGTAAATTGAGGCTGAGCAATTAGTGGTATTGCTCTAGTAGTCACTATTAATATCCACTGTACTAGTTTTGCCATTTGATAATATTGTGGTCTGAGTGAAACATAAGTCTGTCTCAGACTTAAAATAATTAAAGTTGTGTTTTAATTTATCTCATAGTTTTTCTTTTTGTTTCTGTCATTGCACATAACCAGAAACATTAGTAGAATATACTGTCTACAAAACTTAAGTTTATTTTAGAGTGAATATGTTCAGGTTAATCTGTGACCAACATATGGTGGTTTTACAAAATGCCTTTTCCACTGATATTTTATACTTGTGGGGGGTGCATTCTCTTTCCCTTAGTCATGTTAAAGTTTAGCTCCCCAAAGGTACATCTTCCATAGATTTTGACACACACACACACCACACACACACACACACACACACACACACACACACACACACACACACACACACACAGAGTTTAAATGGGTTTGGCTTTACTTTTCTTTCTTTTTTTTTTCTTTCTTTCTTTTTTTTTTTTTTTTACCGTTCCTGGGCCTTGGATTCAGGGCCTGAGCACTGTCCTGGGGTTTCTCAAGGCTAGAGCTCCACCACTTGAGCCACAGAAGGACTTCCTACTTTTTTCTATGAATGTGGTATCACGGAATTGAACCTGGGTCTTTGTACATGCTAGGCAAACACCCTACACTAGGACAAACTCCTGGCCTTGGTTTCCCTTTTTTTTTGTACAGTATGATGTAGTCTTAGAATTCTTTCTATTTTGGCTATGCTGACATTGGGAGTTTTATAGACCGAGTTTTGTTTTGTACCATAGGAAGCACATATAGAAAGATTCAAAACTAGATAGTTCCCATCATCCCTTGCTTCATACATGTCTCTCTGTCCAAATGAATTGTTAAAAATAGAAGTAGGAGGCCAGGAGTGTGACCTCTTGGTAAAATGCTTTCCTACCATGAACAAAGCCCTTGGTTTGATTCCTTGGTACCATGTACACAGAAAAAGCCACAAGTTGTATTATGGCTCAAGTGGCAGAGCACTAGCCTTGAGAAACTTCAAGGACAGTGCCTAGGCCCTGAATTCAAGCCCCAGGACTGGCAACCAATCAGTCAACCAATCATTACACAAAATGATCTATCTCCTAATAGCTTTATTATTTAAAATAATATTCATGGTTTATTTCTAACTATATATCAAGATTATGAGTTTTTTGTAAAAGTTTAAGATATTTGACTTATGGCTCATTCATATAGACATCATGCAAATGGGAAAATTTCAGTTTGAACTTCAGGAAAGAAAAACTTGCTTGGTTTCAGATGTATGTGGTACATTTAAACATTTCAATGCAAAAGTTTAGAGATTAAGTTTAAATATGGATCTGTAGGCTATTAAAATATACTGTATATGTGACATGATTATTATGCACACATACAAATGTTTATATATATATATCTACAGTAAATGGATATATAGTTATATGGATACCTAAAATAGTTTAAACCAACAAATAATGAAATAGCATGTATATTTGCAAAATTTTTGAGATTCCTTATAATATGATTTCAAGGGTAACCCATTTCATACACATACCTATCATCTAACATTTGTTATTAAAAAATAACAAATTGACTTCATGTGTATATATACTTCCATATGGTATAAGTATATAGTGAATAATATTATATATTATTGGAATGTTAACATGGTACTAATACTTTAATTTTGAAGTCAAAAAGAATATATATTTAAATGTTTCAGTTGGAAGACTAGATGTTTAAGATGCAATATAGAAAAGCTGAACCTTATTAAATGCTGGGACTGACAGAACTCCTCAGGAGGAGCAGTGAAGTCCAGGGCTGGCATGAAGTATCTCTCTAAGGTGATGGTAATGTTATACATCCTGTTAAGAGTTTGGAGTGTCTATGTACATACACATAGCTGATAAACCAAAATCTTTATGATTTGTACAATTCACTTTTTAAATCTGTAAACAAATATTCTACTATACCTAATTCTATAAATGATGAAATACTTCTGGTCACATTTGTTTTCATATATTCAAAGTGTAAAGGATAATATCTGAGAATGTAGAGAGAGCTAGAGAAATAAATGTAGACCCCAACAAAGGACTAAGAAACTTAATATTATGCTTGTGTAGGCTCCATTGTGCAAGCAGAATAAGAGCAGAAGGAACCCATGACAAAAATGCTGCAAATAAACAATGAGATTTGGGAAAAAAAATCTATTTCTTATGTATCCTGTTTTTGAAAAGTTTTGAGGGAAACCTCATGAGAAAAAATCAAGAATAACTCCTTCATTTGATTTCCACATCAATAAACCTAGCTGTATCCAATTAGTTGCGGCAACAGCAAATAAGTAATATGTGGCATTTATTGAGCCCAATAAGATGTTATAGCAAAAAATAGTATAGCACAAATATATGATGTTTAATATTGCATGGAGGCCCTTAATCCATATTTCCTTTTTTGCCAGTCCTGAGCTTGAACTCAGGGCCTGAGCACTATGCTTGGACTTTCTCAAGGCTAGAACTGTACCACTTGAGCCTCAGCACCACTTCTGGCTTTTTTCTAGGTATGTGGTGCTGAGGAATCGAACCTGGGTTTTCATGCATGGTAGGCATGCATGTCAGTGTGATGTACAGAAATGTTACAATTACATTCCTAAGATAGTGAGTACATTGCTTTTAGAACATTATTACCCAGTTTCAAATAATCAATCAAAGATAAAATCAAAAGAAGCAAGAAAAAAGTGTGGAATACAAAGAAATGTTCGCCATGTTAAAGAGCTGAGAACACAAGAAAAACCAAGATTATCAGCTAGATATACAACAAATGGGTCAACACACATTCTCCCAAATACTGATGATAAAATACTCCAAACATGCCAGGCACTGGTGGTTCTTGCCTATAATCCTAGCTACTCAAGAGGCTGAAACCTGATGATTACAGTTCAAAGCAGCCAGGCACAAAATCTGTGAGACACTTGCCTTCAACCAACAGAAAACCCGAAAAGTGGAAATGATCTCAGGAACCACACCCACACCCTGAATTTAAACATCATGATGGACCCAAAACCCCAAACACAGAAAAAGTTGAAATGAAATGTGTAACCAATACCCATACTGTCAACACCTAGAGCTTTCAGTGATCTTTTCTGTCTAGTTTCACCTATTCAAAAAGTTCAGATCTGAGGATGCAATTTGAACCCAATCCATGAAGGCAAGTCTGTGAGACTCTTTCTTTGTTATTTTTGTTTTTACCATAAAGGTGATGTACAGAGGGGTACAATTACACGAGTAAGGCAAGGAGTACATTTCATCTTGAACAGTTACCCCTTCCTCATTTTGTACTGCTTTCTGCCCTCCTCACCCCATTGTCCACCTCCTCTCTAGCTTGTAAAGTTCATTTCTAACAGTGTTTAGTGAGTATTACTGTTGAATTGGTTCACTTTTTGTCTAGCCATTTCTGTGATTCCCCTTCCCTTCTGCCAATCAGAAAAGTTTATATACAAGACAAAGGGTACAGAACTCTTTCTTTGTATTTTTGTTTGTTTCATTCCTTCCTTTTCTTTTTTGATTGGTCCTGGGGCTCGAATTCAGGGCTTGAGCACTTTCCTGGAGCCTCTTTGTGCTCCAAGCTAGAGTTCTACCACTTAAGCCACTTCTAACTTTTTCTCTGTAAGTTTTGGAGATTAGAGTCTCACAGACTTTTCTCCCTGGATTGGCCTCAACCTGCCTTAAGACTCTTACCTCTAATTAGCCACCAAAAAGCTGGAAGTGGAGCTATGTAGAACATTGGCTTTTTGAAAAAAAAAATCCCAGGCCAGGAGTTTGGCCTAGTGGTTAAAGTGCTTGCCTAGCATGCATGAAGACCCGGGTTCGATTCCTCGGTACCACATATATAGAAAAAAGCCGGAAGTGGTGCTGAGGCTCAAGTGGTAGAGCTCTAGCCTTGAGAAAGTCCAAGGACAGTGCTCAGGCCCTGAGCTCAAGCCCAGGACTGGCAAAAAAAAAAAATCCCAGAAGCAGCACCCAGGTCCTAAACTTAAGCCTTAGGACTGGGGAAAAAAAAAACTATATATATATACACACATATTCCTTAAATTTACAAACAGTAAGGAGATAGACTTCTTATGAAAAAATTAGAGCCAGTATTAAATGTTCATCTCTGAAAATGTTTAAAACTTCAAGTAAAGGATTTAAAATTATCAAAATAATACCAAACACAGTTGGGTCTGGATTCTATAGTTTGTCTCTTAATTCAATAATGGCAGTCTTCTTGAGGGAGAGAGGATTATAGACATTTAGCTTCAAATGACAGCATCAGGAGACATGGTCAAATTGGAAATGCAGACTGACAAAAACTAAATTAAATCTCTCTACCTTCATCAGAATGTACATGTACAATAGCAATGAGTACAAGAACAGCTTATACTCATTGCTATTCCTGCAGTTGCAGGAAAGGTTTCGTATCAGTGGGAAAAAATCTTGATCTGGGCACTGGGGGATCATGGCTATAATCCTAGACCAACATTTGAAACCAGGCTAGGTAGGAGGATCTTTAAGACTTATTTCCAATTAACCATCATGCTCAATGAGCATTTTGCTAGCCTTGAGCACAAAACTCTCATTGTTAGTTTCTAGGCCTTGAGTTCTTGCCCTAGGACTGGGAGAAAAAAAATACATCTTCTTGAAGACCTTGCAGGTAATTTTACTGTGGTGGTGAAAAAGGCAGTAGAAAGAGAGTTTGGCGTACTCACAGAATAGTATTGATTCTGCCCTAAATGTTTCCACATGAATCTTCCAAAACAACAGATGTCTTTACAACTTGGCCAGCTTCTCCTATTTCTCCAGATTTGCTCAAAAGTTCCACGCATTTGTGAAATTATTGCAAAGAATAATTTCATCCCTTGTTACTCCATCAAAATGAGCAAGCAGTTAATGGGCCAAGATTGTACTACAACTCTGTACAGTGGACCCAGACTGTTAGATCCTTCACCCAAAATTCCTTTCAAGTGGTCACATTAAGGGTCAACAAGTGAAAGAACAGTACCCTCTTTCACTTCCCAGAGGAACATAAAGGAGGCTCTGTCAGGCACCCAGACTCTGTCCCTTGCCATTGATCTTAAGGTCATTGAGATACAAGGCCTGAGTTCCATTTTTGTTAGATAATTTCCAGAACTTAATCTGTCCATAGAGTTCAAAAGTACCTCCCAGAACCACCTGAACTCATTAAGCATCTTCATCCTCTGTGATTAGATTATTGCATTTCTTAGAATTTTCAAGTGCTTTATTTCTCAGCAGTGGAACTAAGCTCATAGGCTTACAAATTATAGCCTACATCTTTGAACAATAGTAGATCAAAGGCCAACCATAAGCTTCAACCTATTGGTTTGGTTAGAGAATGGCTCTGTGTTAGCTGGATATGGACAAACAAGAATCCTTCAGCAATGCACAAGATCCAGTGTCAAATACAGACATCCGGAGTCCTGGACATTCTAAGATCAACAACCTGATTCTTAGAGCTTCCTAGAAGCAAAATATCCTCTCAGAAGAGTTGACAAGAATCATACTAGTTCTTGCCTTCATTTCAGAAATCTCCAGGACAGTATATAAAGTGAATATTTAGAAGCTGGTGCTCCAACCCATACAATTTCAGAATGTCTTCAGTTGTAACCCCATGAAGTGAGTCATACGCATCTTCCAGACAGAAAAATCCCTTTGGCTAAAAATCAAACATTACTCAATCATCTATCAAAGCAAGCAGAGTCTCATTCTATTTTTTTCCTCATCAGACATCCTGAGTATGAAAGAGGATATGAGGAGTTGCTGAAACAAATTCTGCCCTTCCACATCCTTTGTCCATATGACGCTCCTTGTTACCCATTTGGGTACCTACTTTCCCTTAACTCCCATTTCTCCCATTCCCCAAGTGCCTCTTTGCCAAGGAGCTTATCATGTTAGTAAAGTTAATGAAGATATCATGTGGCACTATAACTCTGAAGTTTGTCATCAAAGTCACACAAGTCACAACTTTACCTATCCAAAGCTGTCATTTGTCTCCAGGAGAGCAACTTACCTGTTTGCTTGGACTCTTTTGTCTGGTAACAATATAGGTGTTTGCCTTTTGTTGAGGACCAATTACAAATGACATGCTCTTTTGTATGGATGCAGCACCCAGAATTGGATGATGAGTTATACATCCAATCTGTGAGCCAAAGCTAGGCTCTTCTGAGCTAAGCTTGTAGGAATACTTTCGATCACTTCAACAATAGTCTGTATGAACACAGGCTGTTGTTTCTTCTTAGAGAGAGGGCAAAGAAAAGAGAAAGTCAATGCTTTCTTCATTGAACCAATTTCTGGTTGCTTTCCTTATACTGTGTTATTTTTTCCTTTCTTTCATTTTAATGCACAGAGAAGAATCAATAATGCAGAGAGACTACCGGAAACTTTATAGGTAGGAGTGATCACCAGAGTTGTTACAGGATTTTCATATCCATTCCTTGACCCTATCCCAACGAATTGTATGATCAATCTATATAATTTCTGGGGACTGAGATTAATTCTAGGGTAAGAAAACAAATGTTTCACTAGCTTTGACAAAATTATGAAATTCTAATAGAAACTGTGTATATGTACACATAATGCTAATGCACCTCCAAAATAATAAATTGGAAGATAAGGCCATATACAGTTCATACAGAAAGATAATACAGCTGAATCATTTTAAAACTTAAATTTTAGGATAGTGGATCCATCAAATATACTATTTCAGATGACCATGTAATTCTAACATGGAATAGGAAATTAGGGTAATTTTCACTTAAGAGTTTTCAGATTACTACTTTGAGAAAATTATGTTCTCTACCAGATCAGCACCATACATCAAACATGCTCCACTCACATCATTCAAATAATGATTGAAAAATATAATGTTACTCTTGAGGCCAATAAAATGAGTTAATACATGTCTAGGAGATGTTATCTGCATGTGACAGATACAGAAAAAATACAGACGCTAGATACCATCTCTCCTGCTAAGTATGTAGGAACCATGTCTGTCGACAAACTTAGCTACTATGGAGCCAATTTAGGTGCCATTCAATCTGATTGGGGCTCCTTCATTGTACTTAACACATATTATGGTCTGTAATTGATTTTTTTCTGCATTCCATAATGACTCAGAGATAGTATTCAGATAGTATTCTGATGCATGGCTTTTTCTCTTAAGGCTCTCTGACTAGAATCCTCTGTTTCTCAAGCATTAGAGTTGATGAGAGTCAACAAAACAAGCTGATATGTCTTTTCTTTTATGTGAGTATATAAAAATATAATCACTGATGACTTCTGGGAAACAGAAAAATAGGAGTAAGTATAACTGAAGCTAATGAAAATTTGAAAGTTACAGATACAATTAATTAAGTCAAAATTTGAAAAGAGAGAGGATGATATGTAGATATTACACTCACCTTTAGTATAAATTATTACTTTGTAAGTTTAACACAATTTATCAATAGCATCTCAAAGTCTCATTTTCATAAGGAGATTAAGTGGCTCTCTGAAATTTTCTGTTGAAATCTGAAAATCTGTATTTGCAGTTTTGTTTTTTATAACTCAGTTTTAGAGAATGTGTGAGCTCCTGGGCCTGATACTACAAAATTTTCATGTATTGACATCAAAAGTATACTAGTTATTAATTAGGAGCTATTTGTACTCTAAGATTTCTCCAGATAAACCACTAAATTAAAGATATAAAGTTGAGATCAATTTCAATTACATGTCCTCAAGTAAAATTTTGAAACATGTTTAACAGTTAACATTAACTTTAAAATCATGTACAATGTAATTTCTGAAGTATAAGCAGCCCTTCACGAAATGTGAAGAAGTTAAATCCAGCAGGATGATGAACGTATTACATTACCGCATAGCTCCTTTTGAGATGACAAACTGTACCATTCTTTCCCTCTACCTTTTTGCAAAAGTGAAATATATTGTCATTAATTATAGTCACTTTCCTGTATGGTCCATCTCCCACATTTTATTCCTCCTACGCAACTACAAGTATGTAGCTGCAACTCCAATAGCTGCCTATATTACCTATTCCAACCATTCTCTGATTTTCTTTTACCATGATTATGTCCATGGAATTATATGCCATTGCATGTATGCAATGCTTCTCCTCTGGGAGGAAGAGAGAGTTGTTTAGGCAGCTGACCTAAGTGATCCTTGCCTATTTGTCTTGGATGTAGGGTTTTGAGATAGCTTTGTTTTTCTCCTGTTAATCTATTTGGGCTTCAGCCTTACTTATCAATCTATCTACTAATCTGGACTCAGTCTTCTCTAATCTGAAAATTTCAGCCAACACATCCTAAGAAGATGTTGTCTTAAGGAACAAAATCATACACATGCAACTTTGTAAAAAAAAAAAAAAAAGAAAAAGAAAAAAGAAAGAAAAACATAAGCATACACTAACATTTTTGAAGGTTTTCTTTAGTTGACAAATATATGTATATATGTATGGGGTACAATGTGATATTAGAAAAATATACTTTATGTAATAGTTGAATCAGCACAATGGATATGTTAATCACCTTGCATACATATCATTTTTCCCCAGTAGGAATGAACATACACTTCAGTGCTGTTAGCTAAAAATCTGCATTGCACAACAGATCATTGGAACATCTTTCATGACCAACTGAAACTTTGTACACATTTACTAATATCATTTCCTTATCCTCTCTAGACTCTGACTCAGCCTCTAGTAGCCATCCTTGTACCTTTTTCTTTTCTTTCTTTTTTTGTGAGTCATGGAGCTTGAACTCTGGCTGGGCTTTGTCCCTGAGCTCTTGAGCTCAAGGCTACCACCCTACCCTTGAGCCAAGCCCCACTTCCCATTTTCTAGAAGTTAATTGGAGATAAGAGTCTCAGGTTCTTTTGTGCTGGGTTGGCTTTGAAACTTGATCCTCAGATCTCAGCCTCTTAGGATTACAAGTGGGACCGACCATGCCTGACTCCATCCTTGTAGCTTTTGCCTCAGTGAGGTGGGCTCTTTTAGCTCCACACATGACACACCTCTTGTCCTCTGAAGCCATGGATTCTGCATCTACAGATTCAACCAACCATCGATCAAATATGTACAAAGGACACCGTGTTAGCACAAAGCATGCACAGAGCACAGACATTTTCCTGTCATTATTCTGTAAGCCATACACCATAAAAACATTTGCAACTATTTACATTTTATCATATATGACAAGTAATCTAGAGATTATTTGATGGGCATTTGGATGCAAACACTGAATGATTTTATACAATGGGCTTTGTGATGAGAAGACTTGGGTACACATAGTTCTTTGGGAATATCAAGGGCTTACTTCATTTATGTTTCAATGACTGACATACTTATTTGACATAATTCCTCCAGATTTATACTTGTAATCACAAACAGCATAATTTTAAAGGAGTTGAAAGCATTATTTTCAGAAACCATTCACTCTCCTATGTTTATTATAGCATTATTTACAAGTGAAGACATAGTAACAGCCTAAGTGCTCATCAACAGTTGAGTGGATAAAGAAAATATGGCACATACACACAACCGAGTACTGTGAGGTCTTCAAAATAAGTGTCATGTCCACTGTCTTTTTGTTTCATCTATAATATTTATGAATTTTAATCTAGGCATTCTTCTGAATTCAAAATCCAGGTAAATTGTCTAGCAAACAAATGAAATCCAAAGGTACAAGTGTCATCCCATTTACAAAAATTGCAACACAGTGCTGCAAATTTAGTTTCTAAAATGTTCGTGTTAAAGGTCTTCTAGGTCTCTTCTCACTGTCCAACAGAGATGCTCATCATATTCAAAGTGCCACAATCCACCCATACTACAAAATCAGACAGAGAACAAAGTCTTTATGTAGTCAACTGGTTACAGATTCAATTAAAAGAATGAGTCAATGGAAATTAGTGGAAATTTTGAAAGCCTTATGAGCTTCATAAGGCATTAAGCCTCTATGGAACATGTGGTCTTCCTTGGATGAGTTTTTATAATTTCCCTGACAATGGAGGCAGAGAAGGATTACAGGGATGTGGAGAATAGCTACTTCATTTTGAGTTTGTATTCCTTGGCTTCTCCTTGAAACTGCAATGGTTCACTAGCATGGTCTTTGTTTTCAGTGACATGTTGTGAGCTTTCCTGCTGGATGTGCATGTCCAAGTCTACCAAAACAAGCATAACTGGAGGAAAAGACAGAATCTCTTTGGAATCATTATAATTACTCTAGTCAGTTAACCTCTTTAACAGAAAAATCTGACAAGAAGCCAAGTAAGAGCTCAAATGGGAGGAATGCATTCTTCTCCCTGATGGAGACATACATACAATGGTGGTCCTGTAATGAATGTCAATTGTATGGTTTCCAGCAACCCTATGACCTTATGTCTACAGATTTAGATGCCATTGGGTCTATGAAACAAAATTTCCTCTTAAATCTAGAATCGATGTATTTCCCAGCACACGGGCTGCTTCTTAGAACTGGTTGTTTACTTCTGCTCAAAGCCTATTTTTGTTAGTGTTCTTCCTTTCAACAGAAGATATTCTAACTATTCAAATGAGGAGCCAAACATAAGGGATACCATCTTCATCCCAGGTTATAGAGAAGCTTTGGCACATACAGATGTGCACATGAAGTTGTACTTTTAAAGCTAACATTTTTTGTAATTGATGGGGTTTGAATTCTGGGCCTGGGCACTGTCCCTGAGCTCTTCAGCTCAAAGCTACTGCCCTACCCCTTGAGCCACAGCTCCACTTCTGGTTTTCTAGTGGATAATTGGAAATAAGGGTCTTATGGTCTTTAGTGCCCAGGATGGCTTGAATCATGATCTTCAGATCTCAGCTTCCTGAGTAGCTAAGATTACAGGCATGAGCCATCAGGCCTGGCCTGTAAAGCTAACTTTAATTGGAGCAAAATATTACCAGTCTAGAGCTCATGACTCAAGAGAAGAGAGAAGTCATGAACCAAAGCCAAAATTTCATCCTGTAATCAGGTACTAAGACCATTGATAATCTGGAGGAGCTCAGAGGCAGGTAGGCTGTAAGCTTCACTTTCATATTTTGAGCAAACAATGTAGAAATTTCCATATGATATAATCCATTTGGCCAGGGAATGTAGCTCCAAAATCAGTGTCATCTGATACTTCCACTTAAAATCTAACATCTTATCCTAATCATATGCTTTTCTACTTAGAATTGCCTAGGAATCATTTTTCCTTTCTGGCATATTTTGGTTTTTTTAGGACAAATTTTATATAGTTTTATTTTTTGATATTTTTATTGTAATTAATAAAAGGGTTACATGATATTTGCCAGATAGAAGGTGCATTAATTCACATACATTGATACCCTTTCTCATGTCTTGGTCCCCATTATCCTCCTCCCACCCCCCATCTTGTTTTCCCCCCTTCCCTATCCAATTCCATAGAAAGAACGACATCGCCCCATTTGTTAGGAAATGGAAAGACTTAGAAAAAAATCATATTAAGTGAAGTAAGCCAGACTCAAAGGAACATAGGCTCAATGGTTTCCCTCATTTGTCATAATCAGTAGAAACCTTGGGCTCTCCTAGCAGAGATTTGCAATAGAGCAAAACTTTTATACATAAAGCCATAGAGTATGAGGCTAAATGAAAGGACCTACAGGATATAGAAACAAAAGCCATTTAATGAGTGATTGTTGTCCTTAAGGTACTATGTTATCTCTCAACTCTTTTGCTGTCCCTTGGTTATCTCATATTGTTACAGTATCTCACTTCATTACCTGATATATCAGATATATTTGTATTTGGTTATTTGAAATTGGATAGGGAATGGGGGAAAACAAGATGGGGGATGGGGGGAGGGTAATGGGGACCAAGACATGAGAAAGGGTATCAATGTATGTGAATTAATGCACATTCTATCTGGCAAATATCATGTAACCCTTTTATTAAGTACAATAAAAAATATATGAAAAAAACTGAATCATGGCTCTCAAAGCTATCCACACTATTTGTTATTCTCAGAAAATTCCATGCTGAGTAAGTTCAGGTAGAGAAACTGAATGAACAAAAAGGATAATTGATTTCTAAGGTTTCTTAGATGTTGTATAACAAGATGAAGACTTGATTAGGAAAAAAACCAGAATGAACACAATGTATGGAAATCATGCTCTTAGTTGGGTCAAGAGATATGCTCCAGGTGAAAAAAAAAATATCCCCAGAAACCCTCAGAAAAGATTCTCTTCAACTTCAAAAATCTTTCTTTCAATGTTGGTGTACTTCTTTCAATATAAGACATCATGTAAAGCCAGGCCCAGTGGCCCAGGCCTGTAATCCTATCTACTCAGGAATCTGAGATCTGAGGATCATAGTGCAAAGCCAGCCCACACACTAAAATCCATGAGACTCTTATCTCCAGTTAACCACTAGAAAACTGGAAGTGGTGCTGGGCTAAAGGGGTATGGTGGTAGCCTTGAATTGAAGAGCTCAGTGACAATGCTCAGGCCCTGAGATAGGATGGTAGCTTGAGATGAAAGGCTCAGGGAAAGCATCCATGCCCAGAGTTCAAGCCCCATGACCCATGAAAAGAAAAAAAAAGACATCATGTAGCTGGTATTGATTGTAGCTATATAACAGAAGAAAGGAGGACGAAGGCAATGGAAGACCTGTAAGATCAATTTCTACAAGCCTGTCCATGTAATGATGAGTGACTGTCCCTGGAAGTGAGTGGGAGTTTCAGTTGTTCTCAAACTGGCAAATACTGATGACACTGGCTAATGGAAACAAGAGTCAGATACTCAGAAGTCCAGAGTTTTCCATGTACTCTATTGCTTCTACCATTAGCACTGAAGAGAGAAGCAAGGCAGAGGGCACGGATAAAGTAGATACTTCATGCATTCACTTTGAAATATGAAATGGCCTGTCAATTGAGTATGGGGCTGAGTTTATTAGCATAATTCTTATTTAAGAAAGAGATTCGACAAAATACTGTTACCTTGAGTTGTAATATGTTTAGGCATGCCTATACTATATTTTGACAAAATCAATGAGATTATATATCAATTATTCTATTAATTTCTATACCACACAATGCTTGGGTGACAGAATACTCAGCTCCAAAGAGTTAGGCTATTCATCTAGCTCTACAGTTAAGACTGATCTATAGCACTGATCATGCCATCTGCATGCGATCTGCTACTTTCTTTTTCAGAGGCTTTGCCAAATCTCACATTTTTTATTGTGACTTTAAAGCCATTTGTATCAGGAGGAGGAAGAGAATCACAGTATATTTTTCTAGGATGCAAGGGCTGAATGAATCTCTGTAGTAAAGAATATTTATGTCTAAATTTAGATTCCTCCTAAATAAATAAATAAAGTCAACAGCATCTAATGTATTTGATAATTTCAGCTCCAAGAAATAGTATCACATGCCTAATCCACAATTTAAAATTGGAAACAGGAGATGTCTAAAGCATATTAGAGAATATTCAAAGATGTTTAAATATAAGTGGTTGTCTAATACATATGATTTCACCAAATAGAGGCTTACAGGCTAGAATATGGTTTAAATTGTGGCAACAGTGAGAGGGAGTGAGTGGCTTCGGTTTTACTTATTCCATTCAAGACACCTAAATACTCTTGTAAAAAGAAAAAGAAAGAAAGAAAAAGCTTGAATAAAGTTCGTATTACAATTAGAATGGTGAAAACTGGTGGAAAAAAAACCAGGATAATTCTCTATGAAAACAACCATTACAAAAACGTTTATTTTCATAAAACCCCTAATGTCATCTCTTGTCCTCTCTCTCTCTCTCTCTCTCTCTCTCTCTCTCTCTCTCTCTCTCTCTCTCTCTCTCTCTCTCTCTCTCTCTCTCTCTCTCTCTCTCTCTTCTCCCTGTCCATATTTTATGCACTGGTACCAGGGCTTTATCTCTGTTTCTGGTGCTCTCACTGCCACTGACTCTTTTGATCAGGGCTTGGAGCCCTGTATTTGTGCCAAGTACAAACCCAGAATTTTGCTGGCTAATTGTAGATGACATCTAACAGGCTTCTCTGCCAGACTGGCTTCAAACTGAAATCTTCCATGTCTTCATTATCTAGGATTACAGGTGTGAGCCTCTGGTCCTTATTTTTATTTTTGTTTCCTATAATATCTATACCAGTCCTTGTCTTGACATTTTTGATGTTCCCTTTATGAATCAAGAATATAAAACTTAGCTAATTTTCTGTGTTTGCACAGAAAATTTTGTTATATTTTATTATTTGGAATTCCAAATATTTCCAGTTGGACTTCCAGTTCTGTCACTGATTAGCTATTTTTAGTCATTGTTTCAATATTTATTCATTGATTAATTTTCTCTTTGTGGAACTTATGTCTTTCTGTTAAAGGAGCATCTAGATTATAGTATCACTAATTAGAATATTAATAACAGGTATAATACCTAGGGATCTGTTTATTACAGAACCATTTCTTTTTACCTGGCTAGAAAACATTATTCAGAAAGAATACAAAAAGACCACCCACTCCTATTTTCAAAATATTTTTTCTGGCCAATATTCAACTTGATTCGATTTCCACCCAAGGATAAACCTACAAAGTAAATCAGCATTTGTTGTGTTTTAACCAATGACTTATAAATTGCCTGAAACATTTCATCAGAACCACATCATCTGAAAGAAAACCAAATGCTCATAAGGTTTATATTTTACAGATCTAAACAATGCAACAAACAAAACTAAAGAAAACAAAACAAATAACTTTTGAACTAAATTATACCAAATTGCTCAGCTTTTTAAACTATGGAGAAAATATTTCCAGTCATTTTTCTGCTTCTTCTTTGACAGTGATGCTGATTATGTAAAAAGTACTAATCCTGAATGCTTGAACATAATCAGAGGTAGGATTCCTGGAAATATCTTCTACTATCCACCATCACTGCATCTTGCAATAGGAAAACCATTACCATATAAGCCTCCAGAAATTTCACACTAAGAAAGGAACTTGGTTTCAGAGCTTACCTGGTGGAGGAAGGGATTTAGCCATGCACACAGCACAGCAGACTCAAAACACCAGGCTGCTGTTCTTAGAGAAGTTACTGCTCTGAATTCAGATCCAGGATGTTAACCTCTGCCTGTCTGCAGGGGATCCTAAAGTGCCTTTAGGGTAGGGTGTGGGGAGGAGGAGTGGAAAAGCTGCTGCCGGCAGCCAGTAATGATCATCCATGAGTGGATACTACAGCAAGAAAAACGCACTTACTTGCTACCAAGTGACAGAATTCCACCAGCCCCTCAGGGAACCCTGGAGAACAAGGCTCCTTGGAGCCCTCTCCTCTTCTCTGGCTTTGGTTTCTTCAGATCGCTGATATCCTGAGCTCTAAGTTGCTTACGTGTAGCCACCTCCGCTCGCTAGTGTCTGCCTTCATCAGCTCTGCAGGAAGCTGGCCCCAGAGAGCTGTCAGCTGGAAACCCAATCACTGACTCTGCTCTTTAGCCAAGAAGCATCAGACCCTGACTGCCAGGTGCCTATGGAGCCCCTGCCCATTGGCTACTGGGAAGTTGTTTTTGTCTCACTCGCACTCCGCCCTCTCTTCCCTCAGCCAAGTCACTCTCCCCCGCCCTCATCTCCAGACTAGAGCTGGGCTTGCATCGCATAGGGGATGGGAGCTTGGGCAGTGGTATTGGTAGAGCAGGACAGGATGCAGAGAGCTACCAGTTGCAGCTGTGGTTCTGGAGACCAGGCTGCGAGAGGAACGCAGGGGGCACATAATGGGAGAGGGGCACTAAATGAAAGGGAACAGCCCTCAGGGTGGAAGCCAGAGAAAAACCAGAAGACAGTGAGCAGAGTATGGCTAATCCCCCACTCCCCCCCCCCCCCACCCCGCATGTGTGTGTGTATGAAGAAGCAGCAAAGGAGCAAGTTCTTTACCTGTCTGTTTCTTTGATTCCCTCCCCTGGTCTAGTCTCCCAAGTAAAGTCTATAGGGAAAATCATGAGCACAAAATATGCAGATATGGACATGGCTGCTATTGTGTGGCAATTCTGTTGCTTGTAGGTGTAATTGTTTAAGACACAATTGGTTGGAACTACTGTAACTTGAATTGATGTGTATTTCCCCCATGGTGGTGATTTGAAACATGGTAACTTCAAGTAGAACTATTCAAGGAAGTGGTGTTGGGACATCTTCCATGCTATGGTATAAAGGATTTTCCATAATGCCAAACACTCATTTTGCAGTCCTGCTACATAACATAACATTTTGCCCAAAGATTTATTAGTATGTCTCAAATAAGAACATTTAAATGATGTAACACAATCCTATCATCATGTCTAATCATGTGGCATTGTCAAATATTTACTTAATTTAAGAATTTTTTTTTTGTTGGTCATAGGTCTTAAACTGATAGCCTGGGCATTGTCCCTAAGCTTTTTCACTCTAGGCTAGTGCTTTACCACTTTGAGCCACAGTGCCACTTATGCTTTTCTGGTAGTTATTTAGAGATAAGTCTCACAGACTTTGCTGCCCTGGCTGGCTTCCAACCACCATCCTCAGAAATCAACCTTCTATGTAGATATAGTTTGAGCCACCAGTGCCTTGCTTGATTATAATTTTTAACCTTTGTTTTCCTTCTATGTATTCAAAGGGAAGAAACTCTAACCCACCTGTTCTGCTGTGTTAGGAGAAACCTGTTCTTTCTCACTGATATTAAACCAAATAGACCCTAGAGAGGCAACTTCACTGGTAGCCTGTTTCTTTGGGACATGTAGGATAGTGTCTTTCCTTCTATACCATAGTGCTTTGAACAGAACTTGCAATGTAATAGGTATGGGGTACATTTCCTAAAGGAATGACCAGCATGCACAAGAAGACCCAGTATTACTTCTTGAATGTGGTGATTCACCATGAGAACAGATCATACAACATATGAATATGAATGACAAAGAGAGACATAGACATAGACATATTTTCATTCTGCTCCATGGTTTGTACATATTTACATGAATGATTTGCTAATATATGAATATGTAAGCTTGAAAATTATTACAACCTGCAGCAACTGACTACAAAGCTCAGACAGACTTGGCTGAAAGGAAATAATAAATGATAGCAAAGTTAATCTTGTCTACAGGAAATGTTGGCATCCAAAAGGATTTTCCTCCAGTTGTCATTTCAACAGCAAGTGGGTAATGTTTGGTTGGATATTGTCATAAAAGTAAATGATGAAAAGTGTTGGAAAAGTATAAAGAAAATGAACACTTGTGCATTGTTGAAGGGGATATAAATTAATGCAATGACTTTGGACAAATAATAGAGATGTCACTCAAAAGCTAAAATTAATACTATCCAAACAATATAGTTTTCTCAATTCTTGTGTAATTGAAATGGATAATTTAAGGGGATATTTATACTCCCATATCTAATTCAGCATTATTTGAAATAGCTAAGAATTAGGAGCAGCCTTTATGTCTTCTAACCACCTGACCAATGGATAATGGAAGTGGTGTTTATGAATGCTGGAATACTATTTAGCCTTAATCAAGAAATAGATTTGCTTATTCACTACAACATAGATGGAACAGTTGCACATAATGGTATGTGGCATAAGCTAGGCCAAAAAAATGACAAATGACCTTATTTGTATGAAGAAGCTGAAAATATCAGCAGCATATAGGAAGTAGAAAGGTGATTTCTAGAGGCTGAGGACAGTAAGGAAAATGGATAGAAAGGATTTTGATCAGAGAAGTAATATTCAGAGTGGAGGAATAAATTTTTAATGATATATTGTGCTGCATGGGGACGCAGCTAATAGTAATGTAATGAATAATTCATAATTGTTAAAATATATTTTTGTGTTCTCACCATAACATAGTTGGTTAGGTGAGATGTTAATTAGCTTGATTAAATCATGCTGCAGGATCTGCATATATTCACTCATCACAATGGTCTTGAAATGACAGGCAATAACTTTGCAAGTATGACTTTAAAGGTTCATATGCTGTTGACCACATTCCATGTTCAAGAGAAATCTGCTTTATCCTGTTTTTTGTAACCATATTCACCCATCAGAGCTTTGCTTATCCCTTTTATACTGTTTAAACAGTGACTGCTTACCTACAGTAACAATGCCCTTCTCAGATGAGAAGAGTTATCTATACCCTTATTTTATGATCGTTATTTTTATTTTTCTCAGTCATGGGACTTGAATGATAGGCTCTTCAGCTCAAGGGTAGCGCTTTACCACTTTGAGCCCCAATGCCACTTCTAATTTTCTGATGTGAATTGGAGAACAGTCTCATAGATTTTTTTTACCCGGGCTGGCTTTGAACTGCTATTGTCAGATCTCAGCTTCCGGAGTAGCTAGGATAGGATAAGAGGCATAAGTCACAATTACCTACGCATGCTCTTATTTATAGAGCCTTAGTTAATAGATGCTGATTTGGGGCTGTAATCAAAATCCAGGACAACATTTTTAAAGGATGAGTAAAATATACATAATATTTTATAAATATATTTTCCTGAGCATTTTAATTTTTATGATAGGTGAGTGCTGTACCACTGTTCTACACCCTCATCCTAGAAAATTTTAGCTGTTAAGAACTGCTATTTTCTGTTGATTTTGACTTGACTTTTCAAGCATCCCATGCAATCTCTCTGAAAAATGCTCATTTTTATCATTCCTGCTTACTTCAAAAACAGTTCAGCAAAGCCAGTTAGTTCTTTGTCATTATGCATCTTTGTAACACTCTATATGCTAATTATGGGTTTGGGTTTCTTGGAATTGCTTCAGGAAGACCTGTCAACATATTGAATCTTATCATAGTAAGTTCATGAGGCAAAACAGTTTGTGCCTATTCAGGGAATAAAATTTTGAAGAGATATTTGATAATCACAAAGGAGCAAAATAAACAGCTTGTACCTTAGGGATTCTGAGAAATGGAAAAAAGTCATTAATTGTAAGAGTCACTTGAATGTTATAAAAATGGCAAGATTCCTTTTTAGAACATCAATTATCAGCTGGCAAAATTCTAAAAAGGTTGCAATTTTCTCAGAACTACAGGGATCATACACACAAATGCATCGTTCTAGTTTGAGTTTCCAAAATCTTCAAAAATATAAGAAAATTAACATACAAATTAAATAGTAAAAGGCAGAAAAATATGTTAAGAATCTCACTGTGATTCTCAAATTTGTTGGCGTAAAGGTTGGAGAAGTATTCCCTCATGATACTCTGGATCTTGGTAATTTCTGTCATGATATTACCATTTTTGTCTGTGATTTTGTTTATTTCAGTATGCTCCCTTCTTTTTTTGGTAAGATTTGCTAAGGGTTTGTCAATTTTGTTAATTCTTTCAAAGAACCAACTCCTTGTTTTGTTGATTCTTTCTATAGTTTTTTTGGATTCCAATTCATTTAATTCTGCTTTGATTTTAATAATTTGCTTTCTTCTAGTGGGATTAGGGTTGGTTTGTTGCTCTTTTTCCAGGAGCTTAAGGTGACACATTACATTGTTGATTTGCAATTATTCCAATATGTTATTGTAGGCACTCAGAGCTATAAATTTTCCTCTGAGTACTGCCTTTGCCGTGTCCCAAAGGAGCTGGTATTTTGTGTGCTCCTTTTTGTTAAATTTTATAAAGTGTTGGATTTCTGTTCTTATCTCTTTGATGACCCATTGGTGATTCAACAATGTGTTGTTCGATCAACATGTGTTACAGGGTTTTCGTTGGTGGAGGTGTGCGTTCAGTTCCAATTTGATGCCCGTGTGGTCTGAGAGTGTGCAGGGAATAATTTCAGCGTTTCTAAATCTGTCCAGATTTGTTTTATGGCCTAAAATATGGTCTATTTATGAAAATGTTCCATGTGCTGCTGAGAAAAACATATATTGTGTTGTGGAATAATCTGCAGATGTCTGTTAGATCTAGTTGGTCTATACAGTTGTTCAATTCTAAGCTTTCTCTGTTGAGTTTTTGCCTTGTTGATCTGTCCAAAGGTGAGAGTGCTGTGTTAAAGTCACCAACAATCACTGTGTTTCGATATATGTATGGTGAAAGTAAAGTTTGCTTGATGAAGTTCAGATTTCCGGGATTCATGTGTAGATATTTAGGATGGTTATGTCCTCCTGGAGGAAAGATCCCTTTAGTAGTATGTAGTAACCTTCTCTGTCTTTTCTCACTAATTTTAATTTGAAATCTATTTTATCTTATATGAAGATGGCAACTCCAGCCTGGTTATGGGGGCCGTTAGCTTGATAGAGTTTATTCCAACCTCTCAATATAAACATACCCACACTGAACAAAGAAGAGCTAACCCAACTAAACAGGCCTATTTCAAGCACTGAAATAGAAATAGCAATAAGAGAACTTCCACCTAAGAAAAGCCCAGGGCCAGAGGGATTCACAGCTGAAATCTATAAGGTCTTCAATGCAGAGCTTACACCAATACTCCTCAAGAACTTCAACAAAATTGAAAATGAAGGTTCTTTACCAAACTCGTTCTATGAAGCCAGTATAACCCTCATCCCCAAACCAGACAGAGATTCATCAAAGAAAGAGAACTACAGAAATATTTCTTTGATGAACATAGATGCAAAACTTCTCAACAAAATATTGGCCAGCCATCTAAAACAACTCATCAAAAAAATAATACACTATGATCAAACAGGATTCATCACAGGGAGGCAAATCTGGTTCAACATATGCAAATCAATTAATATAATTCAACGCATCAACAGGAGCAAGGACAAAAATCACATCATTGTCTCAATAGATTCAGAAAAGGCATTTGACAAGATCCAACACCTCTTTATGTTAAAAGCTCTGGAGAAACTAGGAACCATGGAACATTCCTCAGTATAATAAAGGCTGTGTATGACAAACCCACAGCTAGCATTATATTAATGACAAAAAGCTAAAGCCATTCCCTCTAAAATCAGGAACGAGACAAGTATGTCCACTCTCTCCACTCCTCTTTAACATAGTATTAGAATTCCTAGCCAGTGCAATAAGGCAAGAAGCAAGCATAAAGGGGATCCAAATAGGGAAAGAGGAAGTAAAACTTTCCCTCTTTGCGGATGACATGATCCTGTATTTAAAGAATCCTATAGACTCTACTCCCAAGCTCCTTGAGCTGATTCAAAACTTTGGAAGGGAAGCAGGGTATAAAATTAACCCTCAAAAATCTACTGCCTTCCTCTACACCAACAGTGAGAGGAATGAGGCAACAATCAGGAAAGCAACTCCTTTCGCAAGAGCCTCAAAGAAAAGAAAGTACCTAGGAATTACCTTAACTAAGAATGTAAAGGACCTTTTTGATGAAAACTTTAAAACCTTGAAAAAGGAAATTAAAACAGAACTGAGGAAATGGAAAAACCTCCCATGCTCCTGGATTGGAAGAATCAATATCATGAAAATGACAATCTTGCCAAGTTCTATCTACAAATTCAATGCAATACCCAACATCCCAATGTCACTCTTTAAAGAAATAGAAGAGGCAATCTAAATTTTCACATGGAATAATAAAAGACCCTGTATAGCAAAAACACTTCTTAGCAGAAAGAACAGTGCATGAGGAATTTCAATACCAAACTTCAGACTCTATTACAGAGCTACAGTGACCAAAACAGCTTGGTACTGGCACAAGAACAGGCCTGAAGACCAATGGAATAGAACTGAAGACCCAGATATTAAACCACAGACCTATGGCCATCTAATCTTTGACAAGGGAGCCAATAAAATAGAATGGAAGAAAGATAGCCTCTTCAACAAGTGGTGCTGGCAGAACTGGTTAAACATATGCAGAAAACTAAAGTTGGATCCTTCTTTGTCACCCTGTACTAGAATTAACTCCAAATGGATCAAAGACCTGGAGGTAAAAGCCAATACTCTGAAAACTTTACAAGAAGGAATAGGAGATACACCAGACCTCCTTGGCACAGGTCGAAACTTTCTTAATAAGGACCAAGAATCACAACAAATCAGAGAAAGGCTGGATAAGTGGGACTGCATTAAACTGCAGAGCTTTTGTATGGCAAAGGACATAGCTAGTAAATTAATTAGGAAGCCTACAGAGTGAGAGAAGATCTTACCAACCATACAACAGACAAAGGCCTCATATCTAAAATATATCAACAGCTCAAAAAACTGAATCAGTCCAAAACTAATTTCCAAAGTAACAACCATCCCATTAAAAGATGGGCCAAAGACTTAAAGAGAGTCTTCTCTGAAGAAGAAAAAAAATGGCCTATAGACACATGAAGAAATGCTCAACATCTCTGGTCATAAAAGAAATGCAAATCAAAACATCTCTAAGATTCCATCTCACTCCAGTTAGAATGGCCAGGATGAAGAAAACTAATAACAACAGATGCTGGAGGGGATGTGGCCAGGAGGATTCACTACTACACTGTTGCTGGGATTGCAAACTCATTCAACCAGTATGGAAAGCAGTATGGCAGTTCCTCAAAAAACTAAACATAGAACTCCCCTATGACCCAGCAATTCCACCACTTGGCATTTACCCAATCATCCAGAAACAAGGACATACTAAATCCACCAGCACAACAATGTTCATTGCAGCACTATTTACCATAGCAAAGATATGGAACCAACCTAGATGTCTCTCAGTTGATGAGTGGATCAACAAGATGTGGTGTTTGTACACAATGGAATTCTATGCTGCTGTCAGGAAGAATGACATTGCCCCATTTGTTAGGAAATGGAAAGACTTAGAAAAGATCATATTAAGTGAAGTAAGCCAGACTCAAAGGAACTTAGGCTCAATGGTTTCCCTCATTCGTCATAATCAGTAGAATCCTTGGGCTCTCCTAGCAGAGATTTGCAATAGAGCAAAACCTTGATACAAAAGGCCATATAGTAGGATGCTAAATGAAAGGATTTCTAGGATATAGAAACGTAAGCCATGTAATGAACGAGTGTTATTCTTAAGGTACTGTTATCTCTCATCTCTTTTGCTGTCCCTTGGTTATCTCATATTGTTACAGTATCTCACTTTGTTACCTGATATATCGGATATATTTGTATTTGGTTATTTGTAATTGGATAGGGAATGGGGGAAAACAAGATGAGGGGTGGGGGTAGGGGGGAGGGAAATGAGGACAAAGACATGTGAAAGGCTATCAAGGTATGGGAATTAATGCACCATCTTTTTGGCAAAGATCATGTAACCCTTCTATTAATTACAATAAAAATATGAAAAAAAGAATCTCACTGTGAAAATGTACAGTATAAGTTGAATTGCAATTGTTTTATTATTTCATAACCTTTCCTGGGCCCAAAGAACCAGATTATAATAGTCACAGACACATTTACCAATTCCAAACTACTCCTGAACACAATATATACAATTGCCAATTTCATATCCAAAACCAACTCAAAAGGAATTCTAAAACAAGCTTGAAAGGAGTACAGAATATTTTCTAGTCAAAAACACAGTGTAAGAAACTGAAATTTGTTGTAATCTATGTGAAAATCCCATTGTTATTTCCATGCCTGTATTTGAAATAGTTGAGATGTTTAGGTAACATGCATGTATCAGAATTGACTACTGTAATGCAAGCCTTCATCAAGTGACTTAAATACAACAGAAGTTTATTTGTCTCAAATGTAGGAGTTTAGGTTTATTTCTCTCAAAATGTAGTGGTTCAGGTTTTAGCAGTTCAGTGCCAAAAAAAAATTTGGTTCTTTACATCTTCAAAGTTGCCATCTCTAGTGAATGGCCTTTATGTGATCTATGGTGACATACCAACATTTATATTCTGTAAAAAAGCACTAACAGTGCTGGGGGTTTAGCCTAGTAGTAGAGTGCTTTCCTAGCATTCATAAAGACCCGGGTTCAATTCCTCAGTACCACATACGTGGAAAAAAGCTGGAAGTGATGCTGAGGCTCAAGTGGTAGAGCTCCAGCCTTGAGAAAGTCCAGGGACAGTGCTCAGGCACTGAGCTCAAGCCCAGGACTGGCAAAATATAAAAAAAATAATGAAAAAGCACCAACATAAATATTTATTTTACATGTTCTTGAGTTCATATCATACTGGCTAGTACATACCATCACCATTGTGCTTTGTTTCAAGGATGGCTAAAAAATGACCTTCATTTTCTTTGTGTTTTCCTTTTGCTAAATAAAATGGTATCATTGTAGGAAATTAACTAAGCTGATGCAGGAAAAAGTAACAAGGTTTAGGTCATGCTACTTGCAGTTTGCATCCTATTCAAGCATTTACCTCAGATAAAGATTAACCAGAAAAATGGTATGATTTCTAAAGATTTAAGA
Organism: Megascapheus bottae; assembly: GCF_031878675.1. NCBI lineage: Eukaryota > Metazoa > Chordata > Mammalia > Rodentia > Geomyidae > Megascapheus > Megascapheus bottae. Next base: position 15,124,268 of record NC_143520.1, on the reverse strand, counting down.
GCTTATAAATATACAATGAATCTTTTTAGAAAAAATTCCCAATTAAATTAGAATTTTCAGGCACAGATTTCAAATTGAATAATACTATTACAGATTCTATTGTGTTCTTGAGTTTATTAGTTACTGCAGTTACATCATTTCTTTCATGTCTACCATTTTGTGTTTTGTTTGACATGACAGCTAGCTGGGAAAGCTTCTCATGTGTTTTCCTCTCTTATATACTTTCATGGCAGTATTTTGGAATGCTAAATTTTTTGATATATGAAATAAAGAAAACACAAAATTTCCTCTTTGGTCTTTCTACCAAAACCCACATAAAAAAAATATCAGACATTTTCCAGTAAAGCAACATCTGCAAATATGCCCAACCAGAGTTTTCTTTTGTTTTGTTTTATTATTTTTGTTTTTTATTTATTTTGCTTTGCCAGTTTGGGGCTTAAGCCCAGGGCTTGAGCACTGTCCTTGGGTTTTCTCAAGGCTATAGATCTACCACTTAGCCATAGCAGCACCACTATGTATGTGGTACATCAAACCTAGGTCTTCCTGCATGCTAGGCAAGCACTCTATCACTAGGCCAAACTCCCGGCCCCCAACCACAACTTTTTTAACAAAAACTATTAAAGGTGTCAAAAAAAGGAAATGCCAAATGACTAGCAGACCCAAAAGTATCCTAAGAATATAAAAGGCAATAAAATGAACCATATCAGAGTTTGGGATTAAAGAAAGAACAAAAGCAATAACTAAGGTACCTGTGTACCTTAGTTAATAATTACAATTTTGTTTTACTAATCATAATTATAATATTGTTTTACTAATCACAACAAATGAGCCATAGAATTGAATATGCTAGTATCCAACGAAACTGGGTGTATGCTGGAGTGTTTCGGGGAGTGGTATGCAGCAATTTTTCATTACGTTTTCAATTCTCTACAAGTATACAACTAGCCTAAAAACAAAATTCACTGCTGTTAGTGAAGAAACGACTCACCCAAAAATGCTGATGCTAGTTAATAAAAACCAGTGATATGAGAGAAGGTATTTTCATAGTTTAAAGAAAACCCAGCCCCAGGTAGGTATAAATTACAAAGTGTGAAAGAACAGCTTGATTATAAAGTGTCTTGGCAGGGGTCAACATAGCAAATGCACAAAAGGTAACATCATTAATAATAAAACCAGGAGAAATTGTGTGCCTTTGAATACTGCAGCAAAGCCAGCAGTTACTTCTGTGGTATTTTTGATGTGTTCATCATCTCAATTGATCAGAAGAATGTGTCGGTCAAGCCTAACTAAAAAATATTCTAGAAATTAACTTTCCCAGCACTGTTCAAAGGTATAACTGTTACAAATGGTTTGAAAAGCAAATAAGGAGCAGAAGACCAGATGTAGTGTGGACCTTTGGAAGTGATGGTAAATCAGAGAAATGACATGGGAGAGAGCTCCTGATATTTGAATTAAATCTACAGATTTCAAACAGTGGCAGTGGCTGGGATGTCAATGATAGTACATATGTTGCTATCAGCATTAGAATCCATAGGCTATGGGTAGGGGGAGGCATAATCAAATTTCTACAAAAAATTATTTCCTATCTTATGTACTAACAGAGCAAAATCATCCATCAATATGAAAATAGAGATGAAATTTAGACATAGAAGTTCTCAAACATTGATTCTGTCTTCACTTAAAACTCCCTTATGCAATGTTGCTCAAGAAGTTAAGAAACATGGTATATACCAGGAGAAAATAATACAAAAATGTTCCTGAATCTGAGTTTAGAGCTCAGTGGAAGAGCTCTTGCCTAGCGTTCATAAAGTAGGCAGATCTAATCATTGCATTGTAAATGGGAGCATTTGTGGGTTATCACTAAATATGATTTTATCACATAAAAAACGTGAAGAGGTATTTCTTAATGATGGATATGTGTAACAGGGCCTATGAGGACCTAATGCAGACCACATGTATATTATAACCAAATATTACAGAAAAGCCTTAGGGAACAAGTTCAAAAATAAGAAGTTTTAGAAGATTCTCAAATACTAACTCAAAGAAAAATAACAAATGTATATGTAAATAACAACAGTTAACACTTTACCATGATTACTCTTTGGCTTAACAGAGTCCTAATTATGGATATTACTATTGTTGTTTCCTGCTTTAATTGCTTTATCCTTCATTTAAAAAAAATAATGTATGGGCTGGGCGAGGTGGCTCACACTTGTAATCCTAGCTACTCAGGAGGCTGAGATTTGAGAATCAAGCTTCAAAGCTAGCCTGGGCACTCTTATCTCCAACTAAATTCTAGAAAATGGGAAGTGGGGCTTGGCTCCAAGGGCCGGGCAGTAGCCTTGAACTGAAGAGCTCAGGGACAATGCCCAGGCTCAGTTCAAGCCCCATGACCCACAAAACAATTAATAATAATAATAATAATAATAATAATATATGGGGAATCCATTGTTCTCTCCTATAATCTCAGTTATGAGCTTCTAACTTATAATAATGAAATTTTTATTTGTGCCATTTGTTTCATTTATATTTTCTTCCCAGAATCTAACATCAAAAGAGTCAGGGAATATTATTCTTTCTTTACCACTATGTCTCATTAGAAACCCATATTTTTTCTGATAAACTGTAGGATTGAGGACCTAATATTTTAAGCACTGAATATAAAAGAATTACTGCATGTATTAAGTCATCTGTAATATGAGATAATTAAAGTATGTCTCTGATCAATGTGAAAATTGATACAATTATTATGTGGCTGTTTGATATGACAGTTATTTAATGAACATTATTATTTAATATATTTCAGGATAATCAGAAAAATAATTGACTGATAATTTCCAAGCATATAATTTTTAATAAAATCCATACAAAGTGGTTGAAGGAATTAGTATTGCGTTACAATTAAACACACACCAGGAACTGTTACTGCTTATTTTACAGTACAGGGAGGAGGACTTGGGACATACTGGGGAAAGGTGGAAACTAAATTATGCATATGCTTAGAGAAGTAAGATTCCCAAAGTACTAAATATTTAAAATCTTTAAAGTTACATTGCATCTAGGTATATCTTTGCATAGATCTTGTATGTGTAAAAGTAAACATAAGGAGGAATATAATACTGATCACATTCCACTTACAAGGGCTCAGTACACATGGATGCTAGTTTATAATCTATGTTTACAAAGATGTCTACAAACAGTGATACATAGCTTTACAGATACAATATTCTATGCATTCTATGCAGACATTACTTTCAGTAAAACCATGTGGAAAAAGCCTGCATGAAATCAAGAAATAGAAAGCAGAGTGGACAAAGTTGTAGGACTTCTTGAACTTATTCTCCTGTACTTGTCCACCTTCCTTTCCTTTGATGAACAAGTTTCAGGGAGACTTTTCTAAGATTTTCTTCCTCCTCTCTCTCTCTCTCTCTCTCTCTCTCTCTCTCTCTCTCTCTCTCTCTCTCTCTCTCTCTCTCTCTCTTCTCTCTCTCTTTTTCCTTTGATGAACAAGTTTCAGGGAGACTTTTTGAAGCTCTCTGTCTCTCTGTCTCTGTCTCTCTGTCTCTGTCTCTCTGTGTCTCTCTGTCTCTGTCTCTGTGTCTCTGTCTGTCTGTCTGTCTGTCTGTCTGTCTGTCTGTCTGTCTCTCTCTCTCTCTCTCTCCCCACACCCCCTTGCCTTTTCTGCTTCTTCAGGCACCCTTTTCAATTAGATTTAATGTCTTTTTCTATACTTCTTAATTCTTCTATTCAACTAGCTTGCCTACTGAAATGCAATCTACTGTGTGTGTGTTGGAGGGGAAGGGCACAGAAAGTTTTGTATTTCATGTCAGAGACTTTTGAAACAGTCTGAGTTTGATATACCCTTAAGGCAAACAGTGCAAAAGCCTTTTTGTCACTCACCTAGCTTAAAGAATAGCTTATGTATAACATTCTGCTCTCACCCCATTCACTGTTTCCATTTTCTTCTGGAGTCTGACCTAAGGCTCTTCCTCACCCACTGAAATTCACTTTTACAGCTTACCACCTAGCAAGTATTTCAGGATAAAATGCCTTCTAGAAAGCACAAAGGTAAGGTCTGATGCTACTGTATACTGCTATGTAAGTATACTTTTTCTTGACATTGTTTTTAATCCTACCAAATGTCTAGAAGTGTTTCTATGGCAATTCATCGACATAATTACAGTCATGATAGTTTATGAAAAATCCTGATGACCCTTAAGGACACTGGGAAGTGGGAGGCCCTGCCAAAACTTAGGAAAGCTTTCCTAAGTGACAGAACACACTTCTGTTGTAGTATCTCCTTTATGAAATTCTGTATTTGCTAAAATCACATTGCTTTGTTCCTGACATATCTTCTCAAGAGATCTGGTTTTACTCTAGCTCTTTCTCTGATTCAGCATTGCCCAAAGAGCTTTCTGCAGTGTTGGAAATGTTCCACAGCTCCCAGTCCAGTGCTCATTAGCCAGGGGTAGCCATTGACATCAGCTCTTCTCAGTATTGATAGTGAAATAGATGTATTGTTATTACTGATGATGTCTCACAGCCTGATGTAACTCCTGGGCTCGGATGATTCTCTGGATCTTCCTCAGTATATAGGACAACAGGTGTGCACTAGTGTACCCATATGAACATTATTTTGTACAAAACCATTCTTGTGTATATCCCTCAAAAGGCTGTACATAGTGGGCATTTGCTAAATATGGCTGGCTGGAAAAACTTCCCTTTGCTAAATATGACTGGTTGAAAAGTTTTCCCTTTGGGCAAGCATTTAGCTACATGGTATTTTATACAAGAAAATACCCTACTGCCCCCTTGTGTTCAAATTCATCCCCTTATGCTGGTTAGTCAATCTTCCAGGCAGACTGTTATGATTTATTAATACTGTTCATATTAAAGGAAGGTTTTTACAGAGCTCTGTTTTCAAATAAGACATATTTTCATTCTAGGTCTAAATTTGGTGATCTTAGTAGTTTGATGCAATATGGTTAATATGTAGTATATCATAAATAATTCTAGCATATTTGGAGACTGCTCTTCTCCTCTCCCATCTCCCCCTTGCTGCACTGCTATTCACCCCCTTATAACTTCCTCATTATATCAGGTTGGGGGTCTCTGGACATGTGCTTACATATTATGTATATACATATGCATTTGGAGTGCATGATTATTGAAACTAATGTGCACGTTGAGTGAACTACAGACTTCATGAAATCCTTGTTTTAGCCCCAGTCTGACTCCGAGTCTAAAGGGATGAGTAAAAGACATTTGACATTCCATTCTCCCACAAAAAGAGAGAACTCTTTCGTATTCTTCTTCAACAGCCAATTTACATTACTCAATCAACTAATTCAGATGTTAATCTCCTCTAGAAACAGCCACACAGCCATATGTTGAATAATATTTAACTAAATATTTGGGCAGCTGAAGTATTGTAAGGCCTCTTAAAATAAGACATCATATTCATATTATATTTGAAAAAATCACATATATTTCTATGTTTATTCCTCATGAATTTTACCTTCTAATTATGATAAGAGAAAGTAAAAATCTTGTATTTCTGGACTGGAGAGCTGCCAATGTCCTCTAAACAGGATGTATTTCAACTTCCTCCTAGCTCGACTTAAAACGGCTCTCATAATGCAAGCAGGGGAAAATAGAGTGTTTCTATAAATTGTACTATAACTACAGCATTGCTTGGTAATTTCCTAAATGGAAAGCATGAAGACAGGGGGGTTTCATGTCAGTACTATGCATGGGTTCTAATTATGCCAGACCTTCTTTAATCACATAGATATTTAAGGTAAATAAGTAGGACTTATGTAATGTGTTAAGTGCATAAACATAGAAGTACTAGGAGTGATTATTAAGAAAAACTCTCCCTCTGGTGTAATTACTAAGCAAAATATGACCAATGCCAAGAGAAGCATAACAATTAACCCCTAACAATTGATTTTGTTTTGGATGGCTTGTGTAAATTTATGAGCTATCATAATCCCTTGCCATGTCCATAGTATGGACCAACGTTTAAAAAATAAAGACAATAACAAAGAATTCTGAGACTCCACAAACTTTTCTGCCCAGACTTGCTTCAAACTGTGATCATCAGATTTCATCCTTCTGAATATCTAGGATTAGAGAAATGATTGTGCCAACAGTGTCTGGCTTCTTATGTATTTTATTTTATTTTTTTAATGTTCTCTACTTTTATTAATTTTTTATTTTTCCAACACATTAACTAAAGCTCATTTTGAGATATTTCAATGCATTTCATGGCAAAAATGAATAGCAAATCATTAAAATGTTTTTTTTGTGGCCTATGGGGCTTGAACTCCACATAGGTGCTGTCCCTGAGTTCTTCAGCTCAAGGCTACCCTCCTACTCCTGGGCCTGGGCATTGTCCCTGAGCTCTTCAGGTCAAGGCTACCACCCTAACCTTGAGTCAAGCCCCACTTCCCAAGTTCTTATGTATTTTAAAAGACTCACAGTACATAGTGTTCTTTTGATTGTTAATCTAGAAAACACAATCCATTTCACAATACACCATGAAATTATTTGAATTTACTCAAATTCTTACTCAACTTCTACATAACATTAATAAGCTATTATTAAAAAGATTATATGCTATTAAAGCATATTATTAATAAAAATAGAACACAATATTTCATTTTGTAATGTAAAACACCTACTAATATTTGGCAAACAAATCAAAGGTTCAATAAAGGTTAGTTCTTAATTCTTTCAAAAAGGAAAGAAATGAATTCTGAGACTCATTCTCTCCCTGATCAAATGCTTGAACCTCACCCATAATGGTCATAAGGAAAGAGAAGGAAAGAGAAATACATAAGCAAGTTGGCAGAAAGGACATTAGACAATTTAAAACCACTTTAGTTTTTTTTTTTTAAAGTTATAACACTAAGTGCACAAAGGGGGAGAAAGTCACATTTTGAAATTTCAGAAAGACCATAGGGAATTTATATGAAATCAATGCTCCAGCTTTATTTTAATAAGGTACTTTGTATTGAGAACTCAATGCAAGAAAAATCTTTACTACGTTCTGGGAGAGAGTAGTTGAAACAAAAATGAAGCAGAATTAGAGCAAGTTTCAGATCTTATTTTTTAAATCTTGCTTTAGAAAATTATATTTTTGTATTTTACTTACAATTGAAAATTTCTCATCTTAGAAAACCATAATTGTAGATGAAAATTTTTCTACAAATGCTCTGTGACAAATAACTTTCTAAATATAATCGATTGCAATTGCTCTTTTGGCTTCCACACTCAAGGCCATTAAGAATAAATGTCAGTATTTGTAATGGTACAAAATTGGTCTTGCTGCAATGATAATGATTTCCAATAATCCAAGAGCAGAAGGAAAAAAGAAACTTAAAATGCTTTCTGAGAGTGAAGATAATGTGAGAAATATATTCTTGCAGTAACACAGTCTCAGTCTTCAGAACACAGCTACTAGAAAGAAAGAAATTGTTTGAGAAGCTTACAGTTGGATCTGGAGCACCATTTTACTTAAGAAAAATTGCTTAAAATATTGATTAACATTTCAAATTTTATTGATAAAATTATATGTAATCCACATGTCAGCTCAAAAGTAAACTTGAGAGTATTCATTTCATGGCTGGTTATTTATTGAAATTGTAGGCGGTAATGGAGTATGTTATTAATACAACACATTATCCTCTTAAAAAAAGACTGCATAGAAATGCCTTCTTTACTCCTTTCCTTATTATGGTTTCCACTTGTTTCAAAACTTTAAAGAATCCTGGGTTATTAAAAGTTTGATTAGTTGAAGGCCAAAAAGCTTATGTTGTCTTGACATTTAGCATAAAGAAACAGAGTAAGGAACTCCTGGCTGTTTTTTTGTTTTGTTTTGTTTGGAAAGTAAGTGGACCATAATAAATAAGACTAACCTATGCAACAAGGCAGAAAGCTTAATTTATAAATAGATACCTCTCTGCTATTATAAAATCAAATTAGTACAATTTAGAGAATTCCTTAAAAAGAAAAGAATCTATTGAAACTCCAGATTTCTCAAAAACATTTAGTAAAATTTAAATAAATAATAAAAAATCATCAATAAATTCTAAAATTTGACTTTAATTGTTATTTAAGACAGTATTCCTTATGCTTGCTTCAGCAGCACATATACTAAAATTGGAATGATATAGATAAGATTATCATGGCCCTTGCACAAGGATGACATGCAAATTCGTGATGCTTTCCATATTTTCAAATTTGGTAAACTATTGTTAGGTTGAGTCTTGCTTGCCTTCCTTCAGCCATCTGTGTATGAATCCAGTGGTTGTGGATATGGTTTCTGTTTTGTTGTTTGTTTATTTTTTCTTTTCTTGCTCATTTTTTTTTCTTTTGCCTCTACACCTCCATTTTCAAACCGTTTATAGCAGATAGAGTGAGCACTTAGAACTGTGCCACTAATGGAAGGAAATCCTACCTAAGAAAGTGCATTTCTTTCCAGAGCTATGTCATACAATCCTTTGGGCCTTCTTCTGGAAAAATAGAATCAAGTCTCAGTAATGCCTTTTAAATTATATCCTCTAGTATTACAGACATAGGACAGTACTATATCATTCCTCCATGAATATAAAATACATTGTGCCTGCTTTACGATACGTCATAGTGACTGTGTTTTATCAGAGCTGCTTTTAATGATGTTACTCAACAATGTTTTCTTTCCAGATGATTGAGAAGCTAATTAAAAAATGGTGCCAGGTACAACAGTAACAGAACTTCGCATTTTTCTGGGGTTATGATTTTTTTTATCTTTTTCTTTTTATCAATGGAGTGTGCTGGATGTCTAATTTTGTTCAGATGACTGCTGTTGCTGCTATTGATGCATAATATTCTGCTATTATTGATCTTTTTATATAAATATAAACATATATACATATATATAATTTGAATTTTTTGAAACGTTAGCTGTGCTGTCAACTTTGGAAAAAAATCCCAATTTACTGTGTTGAGTTGGCATTGTACAGAAATTAATAGCCATATTGGTCTAGAAACATTAAACTTAATTTTTTTCATTTGTACAGGGGTAAACACACTGTATTAAATATGTAATGTCTTATCTACATGGGTTTGATTACAGAAACTAATAAAGTATTCTCTAAATAATGAATAAAAGACAGTGTTCCTTGAAAATATACTCTCTACTAAACTAAAAGCTATTGAGGAAAATAGACTATTGGTCCAATAAGTTCAATTATAGTCCAGCCTCCTACTATAAATGATAACCTTTGGTCTCTAAGCAACAATTCCTGATAAAATTCAAGAAGCCTGTAGAATTTGTTGAAAATCAATTGTACAAATGATGTGAACTTAATATTAAAATTTTTAACTCTAGCCAAGTTCAGCAATTTAACTGCACAAAGAATGAGGCATCGTGTGGCAAAGATCCTGATAACAAGTTTGGGAGAGGTGGGGAAGGGAAATGGGGACAAAAACATGAGAAGGGGTATCAATGTGTGAGAAGTAATGCACCTACTACCTGACAAATGTAACTGTAACTACTCTATACATTAAAAAGATGGATTGTTTTCAGGCTGGGAGTTTGGCCTAGTGGTAGATTGTTTGCCTAGCATGCACAAAGACCTGGGTTCGATTCCTTGGTATTACATACATAGAAAAGGACTGGAAGTGGTGCTGAGGCTCAAATGGTAGAGCTCTAACTTTGAGAAAGTCCAAGGACAGTGCTCAGGCCTGAGCTCAAGCCCAGGACTGGCAAGGAAGAAAGAAAGAAGGAAAGAAAGAAGATATTGAGACCGACTTTGTGACCTCATGATGCCTCTGTCTCATTAGTTAATGTGCTTCCCATGGAAGGCTGCATTGTTTCGCTTCCAGATGGCTCAAATAACCTCTTCAGTTCCAGTCCTCAAACTACTGCGTAGGAATTTTACCAGCTGTGCAATGGTGGGATCTATGCCCAAAATGTGGCATTAGGTCATTCTGCAGTAGTTGGGGCAGTGACTACACAAGGCCAGAAAACAGACAAAAAAACAATTGATCTAGTCATTAAAGGTTAGAGCTATCTGTGAGGTATTTGTTTACTGGCAGTTAGAGGAGGCAGCTTTTGCACTTTCCTCCATGCAAGCCAAGCATCCTCCTGGGGACTGCTCTGTTTACTGAAGAAGAATGGCCATGACTTGTCCAAATACTCACTTTGCCTAATGTATCGGTTTTGGCCAAGCACCGACTTCTAAGACTCCTAAGCCAAGAGTTGGAAGAACATAATATTCCTCACGGGCGCAAGGGGACTAAGAACAGAGTCTGTTGAAACGCAGCTCTTTCCAAGCTTTCCTAAGAGCCATCAGTGAAAAGTTAAAATCGAATATGTTCTCTAAACACAATTAATGGATATGCTGAAAGGAAATAGCTGTCTCTTGTGGCAATAACACTCTCCACATCGTTGAAACTTTGATATCAAAGGGGAGTGTTAACATAACGTGGAAAACCAACTAGTGTATTGATCATTTTTACTCCTTATTTCTAGCTACCCAATCTTCAGTTGTTCAGAAAGTACATGGTATACTCAAAAGTTAATATGTATTTGTAAGCACTACATAAATATGAAACAAATCTATGTTTGAGTAAAATTGTGAGGCTGAACATTAAGCATTAATGCTATTCTTAATAACATGTTCAGAATTTCTACTCATGATTTATTTTCAGAAATTTGAATTAAGGGTATATTAACCTGACAGATTCTTTCCAGAAAATTAAGGTGGGTTCTACTCCTGAAAATATTGCACAATAGGGACTGGGAGTTTGGCCTAGTGGTAGAGTGCTTGCCTAGCATGCACATATACCCAGGCTCAATTTCAGGGTACCACATACAGAGAAAAAAGTTGGAAGTGATGCTGAGGCTCAAGTGGTAGAGCTCTAGCCTTGAGAAAGTCCAAGGACAGTGCTCAAGCCCTGAGCTCAAGCCCAGGACTAGTGAAAAAATTGCAAAATAAAATGTGATAAAAAATTAAAAAAACAGAAATCTAGCTGTTCATAACCGTTCTTAAGTATCAAGGTATAAATCAACAATTATTCACAAAAAAGGCCACATTATAGAAATAGTGAATCTATTTCTCAAGTTTAACAGACAAACTTAGGCTATCCAGGTATATCTGTCAATAAGAAAGAATTTCACTATGTAGCCCTCAAACTCACAATTCACTCAAAATTCAGCTTGCTGACTGCTTCGATTACAGGTATGCACTAACATACCCTGCTTAGAACCACTTAGTGTCCCATTAGAAGTGCTCTAACACATGTATCATTTCTATATCAATTCTCAGTAGCTCTACACTTACTAACTTCACATAGTCTTTGGTCCAACTGCTGTAGAATTAAAGTCATATTTGAAGAACCTTGTTCCTCTTACTTTTGTACATGTGGAGGAACTCCAATCCAGCTGTTAGAAGGACTGGGCTTCATCAAAGGCAGCTGCAAACACTCAGATGGTCCCTGTGGAAAGTGAATGAAGTTGATTTTCCATAGGGAAAACTCACAAATGTAGCTTATGAATACAGAGAAAACTATGACACTGTTTCCAAATTCTCATGGTGTAGACTATAAGAGATACATACTTCCACACAGAAATATTCAGAGAGATAAATCAGAAGTTGAAAATATTGAAAGGAATCACATTGATCAAGATACAAACAGCTTTGTTAAAAAAATAGTAACTCCTTTGAACAACTACTTAAGGTTAATAATATTTTTTAAAATAAAAAGTCATCATTAACACAAAGGTATGACCATTTCACCCTTAACATTCACTTTTGAATGTATCTTGTATATTTTCTGATTTTATAATATTTATTTTTATTTATTAAAATTAATTTTTTGTCAGGGTAATGTACAGAGAGGTTACAGTTAAGGTAGTGAGTATATTCTTGTCCTCTATATTTATTGAAGTCTGAGTCTGAAGCTGGAGCTTATTTACTGGTGCTTTCCTGGTGATGGAAATTCCTCCAATTTGCTCCTACAGGATTGCAATTATTAACAAAAATCAGGCACATTAAGTGAGTTCTATTTTTTAATATATATTCTTACCTAAGACAATACATCTGGCTATTATTTAATGATTATTGATATAAGTTCAGGTCTAATGTCAGTATCAATGGGTGTAAGAAAAAACGCATAGAAATCTATGTAGGAATACACTTTCAAAGAATGATAAATCATAGCACACAGAAACTGATCTCATACAGAGGATTGAGTGCTGAACCCTGTGTCCTTTAGGATACATAGGTATTGTTAGAGAAAGACTTAGATCTGACACCTCATTCTGGAGTCAGAATGACTTTTGAAAGTCAAAGAAAAGAAAATTATGGTAACAGACTCAATTAAAATGGGGAAATCAAGAGGCAAAATAGTACTGAACTCTGATTAGGAACATGGAAGGTCGCCCAGACTGGAGAATGTCACTATATCTTTGCATTCTTATAAATGTAATAATTTGATCATGTCCATACATTCTTCTGCTCATTCTAAAGAAATGAAAATCACATACACACAAAACAACTCAAAGTACATCATATCTAAAGGAAATGTCTCTATCAGAAAGATACATTTTTGTTGTTGTTTTAAAGAAAAGCCTCTATGAAACATTGGGTCATAGTGCTTTGCTTGCTTCCAAAAACCCATAAGGTCAGAAGCCATTCTATGTTTTAGAAGAATTTAAATAATCAAAGAACAAAATTTACCAATTTTACACATAAAAAGAAGAAAATATTAGAAGGTATGAATATGATCAAATTATATAATGCAGGTATCATGATTAAATCCCTTTCTATATCTATCTATCTATCTATCTATCTATCTATCTATCTATCTATCTCTATATTTCTATGCATATATATTTCTCTCTCTTCTATACATATGTATATATATAGTGTATATATATATATATACACTAGTAGAATAGTGTAAAAATTATGCATTTTGCTGGAACTAGAGATCATTTTATTTTTAAATTTTTTAAATGTTTTTTTGCCAGTCCTGGCCCTTGAACTCAGAGCCTGAGCACTGTCCTTGTGCTTTCTCAAGGCTAGAGCTCTACCACTTGAACCACAGCACCATTTCTGGCTTTTTCTATGGGTATGTGGTACAGAGGAATTGAACTTGGGTCTTCGTGCATGCTACGTAAGCACTCTACCACTAGGCCAATCTCCCAGCCTCAGATCATTATGTTTAGTGAAACAAGCCAGACTCAGCAAGACAAGTATCCCATGTTTTCTTTGATACACAGAAAACAGAGAAAAAATAAAGACAAACATAGAAGAAGGACAATTAGAGAAAAGAAATAGGTTGAAGACAGATGGGAATGGGAGATGAAAGGATAATGGGACAAATATGGATAAATTATTTCATATGCATGTTTAAAAATGTCATAATCACTAAAACTGCCAAAGGATGAAAATTGATATAAATTATGATATATGCAAGTTATGTATCCATGCTATTTAGATAAATTTCTAAATACTAATACTCAGATAATTTCAGAAGACTACATACTTTAGAATGTTATTTCTATTCAACTTCTATCTTGATAAACAATATTTTCCCTCACATCATGATAACAGTCTAGTCAGTTTGTGACTTTCAACCAAGAATTAAATATGAATTCCTCAACTAATTTTGCCTACTTTTCAATTTCTATATCTGTACAAGGTCAGCTAACACAGGTAATAGTAAAAGGAAGGTAAGTTTACCTATAAGTTGTTTAAAGAATTCATAGTCCAAAGTAAGACATCACAGAACATAATTCCTCAGTTCCCATGTCAGGAGAATGACAGTAACTTCTTAAAGTTTCAGCAATTTGGTCTGGAAAAAAGAAATGAACTTAAACTACTTCAGAAGGGATCTCTCTTTTCTCATCTGATTTATTTCTCTCCTTTAGATTACACTGAATTCAGGTAGAAGTAAGGTCTGCTTTTTCTTTTTTTTTCTTTTCACTTTTTATTGTAATAATATGTAATGGTACATCAATCATATTCCCCCTTTGTAATTTTGTTCCAATTCTAAAAATAAGGTTTATTATATCATCATTAAATTTGATAGTTCTCTGTATATTCCGGATACAAATTCTGGTGTGTGTTTCGCAGTTATTTTTCCTGTCAAGTTGATGTAATTACCTAGTCGTGTCTTTTGAACAGAATAAGGTTTTAAATTTTGAAGTCCAATTTGTCCATTTCTTTTTGCCTACATTAATATTTTATGTCTTTTCTTTGTTCTTTTTTACATATATTTTTTATTGTAATTAATAGAAGGGTTACATGATATTTGCCAAATAGATGGTGCATTAATTCCCATACATTGATACCCTTTCACATGTCTTGGTCCCCATTTCCCTTCTCCCCACCCCCACCCCTCATCTTGTTTTTCCCCCGTTCCCTATCCAATTTCAAATAACCAAATACAAATATATCCGATATATCAGGTAACAAAGTGAGATACTGTAACAATATGAGATAACCAAGGGACAGCAAAAGAGATGAGAGATAACATAGTACATTAAGGACAACAATCATTCATTTTATGGCTTATGTTTCTATATCCTAGAGATCCTTTCATTTAGCATCCTACTATATGGCCTTTTGTATCAAGGTTTTGCTCTATTGCAAATCTCTGGTAGGAGAGCCCAAGGTTTCTACTGATTATGACAAATGAGGGAAACCATTGAGCCTAAGTTCCTTTGAGTCTGGCTTACTTCACTTAATATGACTTTTTTCTAAGACTTTCCATTTCCTAACAAATGGGGCGATGTCATTCTTCCTGACAGCAGCATAGAATTCCATTGTGCACAAATACCATATCTTGTTGATCCACTCATCAACTGAGGGACATCTAGGTTGGTTCCATATCTTTGCTATGGTGAATAGTGCTGCAATGAACATTGTTGTGCTAGTGGGTTTAGTATGCCCTTGTTTCTGGATGGTTGGGTAAATGCCAAGTAGTGGAATTGCTGGGTCGTAGGGGAGCTCTATGTTTAGTTTTTTGAGGAACTGCCATACTGCTTTCCATAGTGGTTGAATGAGTTTGCACTCCCACCAACAGTGTAGTAGTGATCCCTCCTGGCCACATCCCCTCCAGCATCTGTTGTTATTAGTTTTCCTGATCCTGGCCATTCTAACTGGAGTGAGGTGGAATCTTAGAGTTGTTTTGATTTGCATTTCTTTTATGACCAGAAATGTTGAGCATTTCTTCATGTGTCTATAGGCCATTTTTGTTTCTTCTTCAGAGAAGACTCTCTTTAAGTCTTTGGCCCATTTTTTTAATGGGATGGTTGTTACTTTGGAGATTAGTTTTGGAGTGATTCAGTTTTTTGAGCTGTTGATATATTTTAGATATGAGGCCTTTGTCTGTTGTATGGTTGGTGAAGATCCAAAACTAATCTCCAAAGTAACAACCATCCCATTAAAAGATGGGCCAAAGACTTAAAGAGAGTATTCTCTGAAGAAGAAACAAAAAAGGTCTGCTTTTTCTATCAACACCCCTAGAAATGTATAACCTTCAATCCTCAGATCTTTGCCATTTTACTTAACGAACTAGACTTTGCAGATATGATTGAACAATGAGCTTGAGATGAGCAGTCCAATATAATCCAAAGATACCTTATAAAAGGGAGGTAAGATTGTTAGAGACACAGTTTTTAAGGTTTTAGAAATTTGTTTTTGGAGATAGTGAAAAGAGTGGTGACGGGCCGGGAGTTTGGCCTAGTGGTTAAAGTGCTTGCCTAGCATGCATGAAGACCCAGTTTCGATTCCTCGTACCACATACATAGAAAAAAGCCAGAAGTGGTGCTGAGGCTCAAGTGGTAGAGCTCTAGCCTTGAGAAGGTCCAAGGACAGTGCTCAGGCCCTGAGTTCAAGCCCAGGACTGGCAAAAAAAAAAAAAAAGAGTGGTGAGCCAAAGAATAGCTGGAAAAATATAGAATCAATTGTGTCCTGGAGATGTGGATAGGATACAGCTGTGAGATAGCATTGAGTGAGGACTCCTGACTTTTAGAGCTGTAAGAAGTTTGTGCTATGTTTAAGTCACTGTATGTGTGGGAATTTGATTCAACAGCAATTGTTATCTCATACTCCAGTCCTTGCTCACTACTTTTTGCTTCATTTGAGGTTTACGAATGAACACAGAAGTGATATTGACTCACCTCAAACAGCCAAATATTCTGCAGTTTGCTGAGGTAAGAGAAAAGTGAGGCTTCAGGAAGATTGCAAGGTCAATGCAATCCAGATCAGTTCTGTTTTGCTTTTTAGAGAAAATTTAAGAGGCTTCAATCTATTGTATTTTTCTCAAACCTTGGGTTAGACAAAATGAGAAACAAATTGCTAGTGAAATTAGGAAAGGCAAATAAATGTTGATGTAAATATATACAGACTTAATTTTGAATTTTTATTTATTTATAGATTATATAATTATAGATAACTATTTTCTCATTTCACTGAAAATTTAAAATTGTCAGAGGAAGAAAGTGAAGAATATATATGTGTATTTACGGGTTTATATGTAACCTCATTGTATATGGCATTCTGAAAGAATGTTTTTAAAGCAAATGTTCCCAGGAAATTAGAACCAATATTCATATTTCCCCTATAATTCTCTTCTCCTTGCTTTTGTATCCCAAACTGATGCATCGTTAAATGTGTGCATTTTCCACTAATATATATTTAAATCTAACTGATTAAAATTCTCCTTTGATAATAATTGATGGGTATTTTTCTCTTCCTACCTATTGCAAATACAATCAACCTACCAACTGCCCAGATGTTTGCTAAGACTGATTCAGTGTACAACCCATAATAGTGATGTGGGGTTTTTGGTAAACCTTATATCTAAACCTAATACAGTTGAAAAATTCTATGTTTCCTATATATTATTAATGTCATAAACAAAATGAGGAAGAATTCCAGTGTGTGCAGCTACTACACATTTCAATGATGTGCAATTAGCAAGCTTTATTCCTGTAAGCAATTTAAGAAAGAACCTTTTATTTGCCAGACATTTCTCGCACCTCTATTTGCTTCCTTAGTGAGAATTCTCACAGCCCCAAGTTCTGCATTCCCAATAGCAAATGGCAGAGGGAAAGCTGTGATCTCACTAAGCAGTGCCAGAGAACTTGTGATTTCTGCATAACCAAATGAAGGCACAGACTTTATGAGTGCCTTAAACCACTGCTTTTGTCAAGATCTCTAGAGTGTAGACAATCAAAGGAAAAATAGGCATTTATTTTAAAGGTTCCAGTCCTCATTACATTCACCTACTGGCCTGATAAACAGTCTTTCATTTAAAGAATATCTTTGTGTTTGGCTTTTTGGTAGAGGGCTTGCCTAGCATGCACTTAAGACCCAGGTTCATTTTCTTGGTGCCATATACATAGAAAGAGCCGAAAGTCGCGCTTTGGCTCAGGTAGTAGAGTGCTAGCCTTGAGAAAGTCCAAGGGCAGTGCCCAGGCTCTGAGTTCAAGCCCCAGGACTGACAAAACAAAAATAAAAACAAAAACAAAACTATATTTTTGTACTTAATTATGTGCTTTTCTTTTCAGGCTCAAACATTACATTTGCACTAAAAACAAAACAAAAACAGAGTGGCTAACTATTCTTCCTCTTATAGGACTTCTTTGCTCTTCTATCAATGATCACTGTGTGGCTGAACTTCATTATGTCACACCTTTCATTTCACTGGTGACACTGACTAATGCTGAGAATTCACTCTTCTCTGATTTGAGCATCTTGTGGCCAGACTATAATTTGTCAGTCTTCTCATTACAGGCAATCAATCAATAAGCCCACTCACAGCAGTCTAAGGGGGCAATATCCAACTTATCTGAGTCACTCTGCCTTTGATGACACTCTAGGTAAGTTACAACATTTCAGAAACAATTCAGCCTTGTTCTTAAATTGTGTCAAGCATTTACTTCCTGTGGTTCCTATAATTAGCTGGTTTCAGGGCATTTAATTAATCACTCTTTCACCTTTAAAAACTTAACTAGGAGAAGTCAAGAGCCAGTAAGTACTAAAATAGGCTCAGAATTCTTACTAGTAATGCTTACTTGATGACTATGAAAAGATTGTGGCTTTCTTTATCTTGAAACTATAATTGAACTTCTATTTCAGGTGGAAAAGCTAAACCCTAGGAGACCCTGCTTCTTCAGCTTAGGCCACAGAATTGACACAGACAGGCATTTACTGGACCTGCACAAAACTCTTTCCAATACATGAGAAAGCTTCCCTGTCATTCCCAGTTTGTGCTTGGGTCCTCTATTCATGTTCCTGGGTAGAGGACTGGCAGACGCACTTGAATTTGCACAAGTTCTAAGGAGAAAATTTAATGCTGAGCAAGGCTAGAGGAAGGTAAGAGGGAGTCTCTTGCCTTGAGAAATGGGGTAAGTGCTTCCAGGGAAAAATGCCCTCATGTGCAAGGAGTATACCATCCTGACCTTCTAAGACATTTTATATATTAATATATATTATACTAAATGGACACAAGCAAACATGACATCAAACCTCACATCACCACCTTTCCACTAGAACACAGAATACATGCTGCCTTTCTACCCCAATTCCTTTGTTTGGAATAGTACAATAGTAGGCTTAATGCTGTTATTAAATGAGATGTCAAATATAGATCCGTAGAAACACACCACCAGAATCCTGACTTAATAGTAATGATAAGTATTCTATTATTTTTTATTTTGTTTCCATATAAATATTTTGTTTGATTGGGGAAACTGATAACTTATTAAAGTTAATGTTCACATTGTTTCTATCTCTACTTTTAAAAGAATTTGTAATGGAATAGAATCATAATCATTTGTTCATATACTCAGGGCTGCTTTTGAGCAACTTGGCAAAGTTTAGTTATTGGAACACAGACACCACTGCTCACAGAGCCTAAAATATTTACTCTTGCAGACTTAGAAAACATTTGGAAAGCCTTCAAACCTGTGTAGATATGTGAGACATCAGAAGAGTACAATTTATTCTAACGCACACAGCAAAATACATTCAAAGCTAGATGTAATAGCTAACTCACTGAAGGAGAAATGGTGTTAAATTTCCCCTGACTGGGGATTCTGGCAATTGGATTTTGGAAAGTTCTCTGGGATGACTGAAATAATCATGTTTGAATTTCAGATAGACACAGAGAATCAGTATTTTAGTCCATCTATTGGTTCTTAATAGCAAAATTGCTCTTTCTCAGTAAATAAAAAAATCTCTCTTGTTCATCTTTAGCAATTCTCTTTTTTTATTGCACTTGTTCATTTTCTAGTACTTCAACGTGCATTCCCATTTTTCTGCTTTTTATCTCCTTTAATTAATAATGGACATCTTGAACAACATAATTTTCTTCAATTCTGATTTGTTTGTATGTCATAGGTTTTGTAAAAAAAAACCTTTCTCCTCTTCACTCTTCATTGATAACTTTTAACTGTTCTTTCCTTTAGTGATATTTAATCAAGTTTATTTCTTAATTTCTGAATACTAATGATACATTTTACTTTACTTTCTATGTGTTATATAAACATTCACCTTTTGGATTGAAAACACTCAGTTGAGCTTAGTGCATGTTCATTTTTGAAAAGTTCTACAGAAACACACTAACGTTGATTCTCTAGTTAATGAAATAAATATGATCTCTCTTGATATATCACTATAGTAATGGACTCAAGTATACTGATATCATTATCAAGAGTCTCTATGATTTTTACTTTTTATCTATCATATTAATTCAAATTTCAAATGGGCATATTGAAATATTCCATTTAAGTTGGGGGGCACAGAGAGACAGACAGAGAGAAATAAAACAGAGATATCCAGAAAGAGAGAGAGAGAGAGAGAAAGAGAGAGAGAGCGCAAAATGAACTCAAAATATGTCCTCATTTATATAATCACAAATACATCCTGAAATGCACAACGTTTATTGTTTCCAGTTATTGCTCTCCTTGATTTACATAGCCTTCATTATATTCTTCTTCTGACCCACTTAGAGTTTCAGTCTTCTCAAGCTTTTCTATTTTTAAAGTGAATACCTGAATGAGTAATTCTACTGACTAGCTCTGTAAATATTTGACAAGTTCCTTGGTTCTATCATTAGTTTTCCATACATAGATACTTGTGAGATTAGTAACCTGGGAAAAAACAACAACATCTCTGGTCAGCCATCCAATCTAAATGTCCATGATGTGCTGAAATTCATCTCTCAGATGTGATCCTACGTTAAGGCACTAGATGGCGATAAGATATCATTTAATGAGTGACAAGGTTAGGGTATTGGGTTTTCATCCATTAAACTCAATTATTTAAGGATGAATTATATTGTATCATTTTCTTAAGATTTATATACTGATTTCACTCTTTTTTAAGAAATCTATTGTTAGGTCCATACGGCAAAAGTTTGTGGAAAGGGAAATGAAAAGTGTTTTTGCCAGTGTTGTTCAGGTTCAGCAGTGATACCTCCTTGAAGTCTAAATTAACTTCAGATAAACTTATAAATTTGCTTATTAGTCTCCAAGTATTCATGGCCAGAATATCTTCCAAATTTGGGGAAAATACTATGTGATTTTGCTCTGGATAAAACTTCATTTAATTTTTTTCAGAGTTAATCATCTCAATTTCAGAACAGTGATAGAAAGAAATCAGTTAGTGTTACTTATGTGTATAGTGCAATACGCTCACACAGCATTACCCGCCATTTTTCAGAAATATTTTCCCTATATTAAGTCATTATTATTTTGTTCTGTGGAGTTTACATTTTATCATTTCACAAATAAATCTTTGATTCTCCATGTATAATCATGGAGAATCTCATCAAAAGTATAATGCTCTATGGGAGAAATGCCAGTGAAAGAAATTGAGAATCAGAGAAAGACAGACTCTATTAAACTCTCTTTCCTGTTTTCACAAAGGTAGAACTTGTGGCATTCAAAAAAATCTAAATGTGAAGGAAGAGATAATGATAGCAACCAGAGATGTATGAACCTAACAAATTCAATGTAGATTTGATCTGTCAGGGCAGGAAAGGAATAGTGAAAATCAGACTTTAAGTAAAAAATATTTAAAATAGTTTGAAAAAAATAGTCTGTTTGGGCTGCCAAAATAATTGCTATTGACTTCATGGCTTAAACAACAGGAGTCTGTTTGTCTAAGTTCTGGAAGTCCACAATCAACGTGCCTACTAATGTGGCTCCCTGGCAGAGAGTAACATGTTGCTTTCCATGATGGAGAGACCTAAGCGTGCTCTGGCACTAATCCCATTATGAGCGCCCTGGCCTCTTACTCTTATCTGAATTTGTTTCCCACTGAAACCTTATCCACAAAGAGAATCACACTGGAGATTAATGCTTTTGCCCCCTATACATGAATGGGAGAACTGAAGAGAGGAGATTATCTAGTCCATAGCACAGCTATAAATAAATATCCATATGTAGCAACTGAATATTTTTCCAGTGTAGTAGAGGGTTTAAAAATCAATTAGTTGTACTCATAGATTTCATTTTGATTTGTTCACACATGCACATGATGTTCTTTCATCATACTCACCTCCTGTATCACTCCCCTTTATCTCTCTCTTCCCAAATCAGTTTCAACCAGCTTCATTACTCAATTTTCATTCATATGAATAAAGTATTGTGAGTCTGTAAATCCTCTTCCATCTTCTACATTTCTCCACTATATTTTCAAAGTTCCAAATAAATTTCATTCACTGGTGAAAAGGCAGAAACCTTATAGACATACACATTTATAGCATATTTATATAGGAAAATATATTAAATATAAACACACAGAATACTACCTATGCTGTATCACAAATATATGATAAGGAATACATAATATTTTTATGATACATAATATGTCTGTATGATCCTTAGATGTTTTGAACACTTTATAACATTTGAGACCAGTAATATAACTCTATAAATCAACTAAAAATTACGAACAAAAGCAATGATAAAAATCAACCACTAAATTAATATTAAAATGAACCAACCTGGCAAAATGGCACTCTTTATTGAGACAAGGCTCACAAGCTAGACCAATCCTGAAATCCAAATATGTGAGAAGTGGAAATAGCAGTGGTCACAGCAGAAAACCAGCCCAAGACCAACTATCTGAAAAATAACTAAAGAAAAATGACTTGCGGGCATGGAACAAGGGCTTCTGTGTTTGTCTACCTAATATAAAGGGCTCAATTCAGGCCCTAGTATTGCCAAAAAGGGAAAATATTTGTTTATTAATATGTAATAACCCTATATTAATATATGAATATACATTCATCAATGAATTCATATTTATTCTATTAAGATAATCAAATAATTTTTATTTGTTTTTTGTCAGTCATGAGGCTTGAACTCTGGGCCTGGGTGCTGTCCCTGAACTGTACAACTCAAGGTTAGTGCTCTACCACTTGAGCCACAGTGCCATTTTCAGTTTTCTGATGGTAGTTGAGATAGGAGTCTCATGAACTTTCACACCCAGGCTGGCTTTGAACCATGATTCTCAGATTTCAGGCTCCCAAAGTAGCTAGGATTATAGGAGTGAGGCACTGGGGTCCAGCTCCAAATAATATGAATAATAAAAAAGAATGGCCATTATTAAGAAATCTAATAACAGCAGATACTCATGGGGATGGAGACAGAAGGGATTGCTACTAACTGTTGGTGGGAGTGTAAACTTGTTCAACCATAATGGAAAGCAGTATGGAAGTTCCTCAAAAGGCTAAACATAAAGCTCCCCTATGACCCAACAATCCCAGTCTTGGGCATTTACCTAAATATCCATTAACAAGAACTTACTAATGCTACTAGCACAGACATGTTCTTTGAAGCATTACTTAGCATAGCTAATACATGGACTCAACCCAGAGTCCCTTGAGTAGATGAATGGATCAAGAAAAATGTGGTATTAATGCACAAGGGAATTCTATGCTGCCATCAGATGGAATGACGTCAGCCCATTTGTAAGGATATGGAAAGACTTGGAAATGGTCATATTAAGAGAAGTAAGCCAGACCCAAAGAAGCATAGTCTCCATGGTTTCCTTTATTTGTAATAATTAGTATATATGTGGGATTCTCCTAACAGAAGGTCACAATAGCTCAAAAATCTATGTACATATGACCATATAGGATGAGACAAAGTGAAGTGAACACCGGGATATGTGATTGTTGTTCTTAATGTACTATGTGAAGTTACTTCTTTTCTCTTATTTTTTCTCCTTGTGGTTTATCTCATGTTGTTACTGTATCTGACTTTGGTACCTGGTATATTGTACATATGTTTGTTTATTTGAAATAGGGGAGGGATGGGAAAACCAAGATGATTTTGACTGTGTGGGGAAGGGAAAATGGGAGAAAAACATGGAAAGGGGTATAAATGTTCAAGAAGTAATGTACCCACTATCTGATGAATATGCTCCTTTTCAACTTACTCTCTTAATTTTATAAATTTTGTAAATTTCATTTATATTCTCTAGCATTTATAAATACCAAAGTATTTGGTTACAAACATTGGTTCATTTCTGAGGACTTCTTCCTTTTTTTGTAAAGGTGACATGCAGAGGGGGTAGAGTTATATAAGTAAGCAAATGAATAAAATTCTTGTTGCACATTGTTACCTCCTTCTTCATTTCCTCCCATTCTCCCTAACCCCTCACCCTTCTCTTGTGTTTTATTTTATAGTTTCCTTTCCATATGCATTTGATAACTTGCAATGTATTATTTATGATCATTTCAGATTCATTATCTTGTAATGCATATAAAATGACAATCTTTTGAATTTTAATTTTGTAGCTGATTCATGATTCACATTCATTTAATTTGTGTTGGAATTAGAGTTTGCAGACAGACCATTTGTAGATCTGCTAATACACAGATGTTCTATTATTGTCTTCTTAGCCTTTTAGTCTCCAGAAGAACTGAGGATATCTCAGCTGAAGGAATTGCTCAGTAGCACCAGGCCTGCATGGGAAGGTCTCTCCTCATATTTTTAGTTTTGCCTTCTCTCCCGTGCAAGTCATTTCCTTGGGAAGTGTTGCATCATGTCCTGTCCTATGACTCAGTCCATCTTTATGAAGATTGTGCAATCTCTGTGGTCCTCTATTCACTCTGACTGCTGCTGGACAAAAGATAACTATTCTGGTTCTAATTTCTGTGTTCATGTCAGACTATTTTAGTATTCCTATGCTTACCTTTTCTTTTGTGAAAAGAAACTCTTTTAAAACTCTTTTTCTCTCCAGATCAACCTAGAACTAGTAGTTGCTTGGTGTTTGCAGTTTGTCTCAACAAGTGAACTCCTCTCCTTAATTTCTTTTCCATGAAAACAAAAACAAAAATAAATGAATAACTTGAAGGCTTTAGGAAGATTTGTTTTAGGATCATTTGCAATAATTTTCTCCCTTTGAAAACCATAAAATATATATCTATATGATAGTCTCCAGTGGTGTTTCAAAATTATTCTCCCAAACTCATGCAAATTATTTCTAATCTCCTAGTTGATAGTGAAGAATTTCAATGTTTAAAATGACATAATTAGAGCTTTAGGAAGAATTAAACCACTTTTTCCCCTTGATGATATACTTTAAAAGTGTAATTGCAAGTGATATTGCTTAATAGATTTATTTTAGTGGTTTAGTCAAACTTATTTTAGTGGATCTATTTTGTAAAAATAAAACTTGAGGGTTGAATGTGTTCCTTCATGAGTCATTAATTTAGACAATTCTTTCAATTTAAAAGTGCAATTTCACAGCAAACATTGGCAACAGATACATTTTTAAATTGCTAGAAAAACATAGTACTTAAAATTTTACATGAACATTTTGAAAACAGAGGGAAGTCTAGCTATCTGTTAATGAACTACACTTACTCAAACTTGTAACCACTGCCTGTTTTTGGCTTTTGTAAAAAAAAAGATACAAATTTTATGAGCCATCCTATTCATATATTTATACTAAAAGTATTTATACATTAATTTTGTCAACAAAGTCATTGCCAATTTTATCTTCATAAAAGTAGTAATGTTGAAACCAAAGATATCAAACAGATAATTTACCACCACAACATAAATTGGAATTAAAATTAAATTGTGTTTGTTGAATGTAATACTGACAAAGAAATGTCACCTAAAACTCATACCATCTAAGTACCACAAGAACTGACAACCCACAGGTTCTATAGAAAGCTTTTAAAAATGGCAGGAACTAGTAAATATTTTTCAATCCTAACTCTCAATACCAATAGACTGAACTCTCTAATTAAACCGCATAGACTATCTAGTTGGATCAAAAAGCAAGATCCATCATTTTGCTGTATTCAAGAGACAGAACTTGCCCCAAAAAACAAACATTTTTTGAAAACGAGAGGTTGGAATAAAGTTTATCAAGCTAATGGCCCCCATAAACAGGCTGGAGTTGCCATCCTCATATCAGAGACAGTACACTTCAAACTGAAATTAGTGAGAAAAGACGAAGAAGGTTATTACATACTAATAAAGGGAACTCTCCTCCAGGAGGATGTAACCATCCTAAATATCTACACACTGAATCCCAGAGCACTGAACTTTATCAAGCAAACTTTATTTTCACTGAAACCATACATAGATTGAAACACAGTGATTGTTGGTGACTTTACCACACTACTCTCACCTATGGACAGATCAACCAGGCAAAAACACAACAGAGAAACCTCAGAATTGAACACCTGTATAGACCAACTAGATCTAACAGACACTTGCAGATTATTTCACCCAGCAACACAATATACATTTTTTTCAGCAGCACATGGAACATTTTCCAAAATAGACCACATTTTAGGGCATAAAACAAACCTGTGCAGATTTAGAAACACTGAAATTATTCCCTGCATTCTCTCGGATCATGAGAGCATCAGATTGGTACTGAACACCAATCTTCACCAACGAAAACCCTGTAACTCATGGAGATTGAAGAACACGTTGTTGAATCACTAATGGGTCATCGAGGAGATCAGAATAGAAATTCAACAGTTTATGAAATTTAACAAAAAGGAGCACACAAAATACCAACTCCTTTGGGACACAGCAAAGGCAGTACTCAGAGGAAAATTTATAGCTCTGAGTGCCTACAATGACAAATTGGAAAAATTGCAAACCAATAATTTAATATGTTACATTAAACTCCTGGAAAAACAGCAACAAACCAACAATAATCCCAGAAGAAGGAAGCAAATTATTAAAATCAAAGCAGAATTAAATGAATTAGAGTAAAAAAAAAACTACAGAAAGAATCACCAAAACAAGGAGTTGGTTCTTACAAAAAATTAACAAAATTGACAGACCCTTAGAAAACCTTACCAAAAAAAAAGAAGGGAGCACACACAGACGAGAATGGTAATATCACGACAGAAATTACCAAGATTTAGAGCATCATGAAGGAATACTTTTCAAACCTTTATGCAAACAAATTTGAGAATCTAGAAGAAATGGATGAGTTTCTAGCCAATATTAACATACCCACACTGAACCAAGAAGACCTAATCCAACTAAACAGACCTATTTCAAGCACTGAAATAGAAATGGCAATAAGAGACCTTCCATCTAAGAAAAGCCAGATGGATTCACAGCTGAATTCTATAAGGTCTTCAAAGCAGAGCTCACACCAATACTCCTCGAGCTCTTCAACAAAACTGAAAACGAAGGCTCTTTGGTAAACTCATTCTATGAAGCCAGTATAACCCTCATCCCCAAACCAGACAGAGATTCATCAAAGAAAGAGAAGGATAGATCCATTTCTGTGATGAATATTGATCAAAACTTCTCTAAAACCTCTGGAGAAACTAGGAATCCATGGAACATTCCTCAGTATAGTAAAGGCTGTGTATGACAAACCCACAGCTAGCATTATACTTAATGACAAAAAGCTAAAGCCATTCCCTCTAAAATCAGGAACAAGACAAGGATACCCACTCTCTCCACTCCTCTTTAACTTGGTATTAGAATTCCTAGCCAGAGCAGTAAGGCAAGAGGCAAGCATAAAGCAGATCCAAATAGGGAAAGAGGAAGTGAAACTTTCCCTCTGTGCAGATAACATGATTGTGCATTTGAAGAACCCTATAGACCCCACTCCAAAGCTCCTTGAGCTGATTCAAAACTTTGGCAAGTTAGCAGGGTATAAAATTATCCCTCAAAAATCAACTGCCTTCCTCTATGCCAACAGTGAGAGGAACAAGGCAACAATCAGGAAAGAAACCCCATTTTGCAATAGCCTCAAAGAAAATAAAGTACCTAGGAATTAACTTAGCTATGAATGTAAAGGACCTTTTTGATGAAAAACTTTTTGAAAAAGGAAATTAAAGCAGAACTGAGGAAATGGAAAAACCTCCCATGCTCCTGAATTGAAAGAATCAACATCGTGAAAATGGCAACTCTGCCAATGGCTATCTACAAATTCAACGCAAAACCCATCAATATTCTGATACCATTCTTTAAAGAAATACAAAAGGCAATACAAAATTTCATATGGAATAATAAAAGACCATGTATAGCAAAAACACTTCTTAGCAGAAAGAACAGTGCAGGGGGAATTTCAATACCAAACTTTAGACTATTACAAAGGTACAGTGACCAAAACAGCTTGGTACTGGCACAAGAACAGGCCTGAAGACCAATGGAATAGAAATGAAGACAGACATATTAAAGCACAGATCTACGGCCACCTAATCTTTGATAAGGGAGCAAAAAAAATAGAATTGAGAAAGACAGCCTCTTCAACAAATGATGCTGGCAGAACTGGTTAAGAACATGCAGAAAACTAAAGTTGGATCCTTCTTTGTCACCTTGCACTAGGGTTAACTCCAAATGGATTGAAGACCTTGAGGTAAAAGCAGATACACTGAAAACTTTACAAGAAGGAATAGGAGATACACTAGGTCTCCTTGGCACAGGTCGAAACTTTCTTAATAAGAAAGAATCACAACAAATCAGAGAAAGGCTGGATAAGTGGGACTGCATTAAACTGCAGAGCTTCTGTATGGCAAAGGACATAGCGAACAAATTAACTAGAAAGTCTACAGAGTGGGAGAAAATTTTCACTAACCATACAATGGACAAAGGCCTCATATCTAACGTATATTATCAGCTCAAAAAATTGAATCACTCTAAAACTAATCTCCAAAGAACCAACCATCCGAATAAATGATGGGCTAAGATTTAAAGAAAGTCTTCTCTGAAGAAGAAATAAAAATGGCCTATAGGCACATGACGAAAAGCTTGACATCTCTGGTCATAAAAGAAATGCAAATCAAAACAATTCTAAGATTTCACCTCACTCCAGTTAGAATGGCCAGGATTAGGAAAACTAATAAAAACAGGTGCTGGAGGGGATGTGGCCAGGAGGGATCATTACTACACTAATGGTGGGAGTGCAAACTTGTTCAACCACTATGGAAAGCAGTATGGCAGTTCCTCAAAAGACTAAACATAAAGATCCCCTGTGACCCAGCAATTCCACGACTTGGCATTTACCCAATTGTCGAGAAACAAGGACTTACTAAATCCACTAGCACAATGATGTTCATTGCAGCACTATTTACCACAGCAAAGATATGGGACCACCCCGGATGTCCCTGAGTTCATGAATGGATCGACAAGATGTGATATTTGTACATAATGGAATTCTATGCTGCTGTCAGAAAGGACATCGCCCCATTTGTAAGGAAATGGAAAGACTTAGAAAAAAATCACATTAAGTGAAGTAATCCAGACTCAAAGGAACATAGGCTCAATGATTTCCCTCATTTTTCCTAATCAATAGAAACCTTGGGCTCTCTTAGAAGAGATTCACAATAGAACAAAATCTAGATACATAAGGCAAAAACGCTAAATGTAAGGACCTCCAGGATATAGAAACAAAAACATATCATGAGTGACTGTTGTCCTTAATGTACTATGTTATCTCTCATCTCTTTTGCTGTCCCTTGGTTATCTCATATTGTTACAATATTTTACCTTGTTATCTGATATATTCTATATATGCTTAATTGGTTATTTGAAATAGGGGAGGGAAGGGGGGAAATCAGGATGAGCGGGGGGGGAGGGGAGAAGGGAAATGGGGACTGTGATATGAGAAATGCTATCAATATTTGTAAAGTAATGTACCTTCTATCTGGTGAATATAATGTAACCCTTCTATTAATTACAATAAATTATATGAAGAAAAAAAGAATTGAAATTAAATTGTGTTTAAGTAGTATTAGTCTTCATATCGGCTTTAGAAATTAGTTATTTCCAACTCTTGTGAAAATCTTTTAATTTCAAATTTATTCACAAATTAGTCATTTTGTAGTTACAAATACCCTAAACAATGTTTTGTAGTTGTCAGATTATATTAACTTACTATTTCAGTATAACAGCCTCGTCATGACCAAACCACCATTTTTTTAATTAAAGAATTTATTAACACTGATTTTTACATCATATTTCAAATGTCCTGTTTAACAAACAAGTGTTCAAGAAGGGAATCTCTATATACATTTACCGGCACTTAGTTTTTAGAACATACTCAAAATTAGTCTAAGGGTCTATATATCATAGATATATATTAATTTATGAAATAAAACATTATGTCTATAGAGTCATAGGTTTTTATGTCTATGTAGTTATGTTTATATTTGCAATACAATGTCCATATCATTGGGTATGCAAATATTGATTCCTTGCTCTTGTACTGTTTGGATCTAATAGCCACATATTAAGGATACCATGTGCCTTTTGTTCCTTTGATCTTGACTTGTCTCACTCAACATGATTGGCTCTAGATTCATCCACTTCCCTGCAAATTTTATCTTGTCTGTTGGCTATGTAGAATTTTATTGTGTATATACATCACATTTTTTGTATATATTCATCTGCAGTAGGGCATCTGGATTGTTTCCATCGCCTGGGTATTGTGAATAGTGCAGAGATAAACATAGCTGAGCAGGTGTCCTTATCATTTCTTGGGTTATGATCTTCAGGATAGATGCCCAGGAGTGGTATGGCCGGATCGTAGGGGAGGTCAAGAAAACTAGTAACAACAGATTCCAGAGGGGATGTGGTGAGAAGGGATCACTACTACACTGTTGGTGGGAGTGCAAACTTGTTCAACCACTATGGAAAGCAGTATGGCAGTTCCTCAAAAGACTAAACATAAAGCTCCCCTATGACCCAGCAGTTCCACTACTTGGCATTTACCCAACCATTGAGAATCAAGGGCATACTAAATCCACTAGCACAATGATGTTCATTGCAGCACTATTTACCATAGCAAAGATATGGACCCTGTTCCCAGGGGCGGGGCCCAGTGGAGGACATGGGTGAGGTCGGGCCTTTCTGACTCTCAGAGGGCGAGCTTGGCCCCTGCTGGTCTGCCTTTCAGTTCCCTACTGTGTTTCCACTGCTGTGGCCAAGAGTCTGTCTGTGACTCTTTGGGGGGCCCCTTGGTGCTGTCTTGATGGAGACTCCCAGCAGGAGGGTGTCTGGCTCAGAGTTCAGGTTTGGGTCGGACAGGTGCTGGCTCCCAGACTCCTGCACACCCCCACATGCTGTTGGAAGGCAGGGTCTTAGCGCCCCTCAGTCTCCAGTTTCAGTGGCCTGGGAGAGGAGACTGTTGGGCGAGTGGGAGCAGGGAGCACCCTCTTTCGGTGGGGTGCTGGGTCTTAGCGCCTGCCTGCCTGTCAGTCTCCAGTCAATGGCCTGGGGGAGGGGGCTGTTGGGTGAAGGGACAGCATTCTGAACTCCTTGCCCCCCTGCACTTGCCAGTCTTTCTTGGGGGGGGGAGTGGAGGGGTCTGGGTTAAGTTCTGTACCTCACCACCAGCTCTGCCTTCCCGATGGGTTTGGGGAACTTGCTGGACTACTTACTGCTGGGCCTTTGTTTGTAAGCTGCTCCATGGTGTTGGAGGATCGTTTGCTTCCCCACTGGTCTCTACCACTGCCTGTGCTGTCTGCGTCAGGGCTTTGCTGGTTTCTGCCTCTGAGTTCTGCCACTTGCTGGTGTAGCTGGAGTTGGGGCTTCCTGGGCTTGCGCCCTCTGCCCTGGCTTCTGCGGTTTGGATCTGGCAGCGAGGGATGGGGGAAGTGTCCTCACATTTCAGATTCTTTGAGAACATTGGATATAAGCTTTATCTGGATCTCTTTTTCAGTTTGATTATTTGTTGTTGTGGATTTCTTCCGCCATCTTCTGACTCACAAACCACCAATTTTATGAGTTAAATATGAAAAGAACATGACTCTTGAGTTAGAAAGAACTGACTATGCGTTTTAGCTCCACCAATAAATGATGCGGTAATCTTAAAGACAATACTTGAGTATGAGTTTCACTGTCTGTGAATTTTTGGGAAAACACTTAATTTTCAGTTTTGAGGGAGAATAAATGTTTATGTACACATACATATTTTAATCAATGTTTATCTTGAGTACTTACTACAAGGGCTGCATATTTCTAGTTGTTGCTAGTGCATGCAAGATCTTATGTTCTACTTTGGTGAAGAAGAACATTTTGTGTCAGCTATTTCTATATGTTTCATTAGGAGAGGAGATGAAATTTTGTTATGAGAAGACTAAGTTATCTAAGCTAGCCAGACCCTCTGAGTGCTGCTATCATTGTTCCATTCTTGAGGTCCCTGTAGGCATACATATTTCTCATCCCCAAATCTTCTCATGGCAGTTTTTTAAAACTGGCATAGGATATGTATTTTCCAAATCGCTTGCATCATCTACAGTGCAGACTAATGTCTATTTTGATGTTAAGGTTTACCTCTTCTGTTCTCTCTCTCTCTGGGTCTGTCTGTCTGTCTGTTTGTCTCTCTCTCTCTTACACACACACACACACACACACACACACACACACACACACACACACGTACACACTTATATGCCTAAAGACACGTTCCAATTGGCTCCCATTTCAATCAGCTGTGGCACTCAGATGGTGGTACCATTTGCACTCTTTATGGAGGATATGGAAACTTCGAGAGGTGGCTCCTAGTTCGAGGAAATAGGTTAGTAGCATTGTACCTTTGAAGGTTATACCTCGTCTCCACACTTTTTCCCTACTCCACCATGGGAACAATAGCTTTTGTCACATTCTTCCACAAAAAAAATTGCCCAGAAATATGAAATCAGCCTAGCACAGATGGAAATGTCTGAAATTGTGAGCTAAAATAAATCATTCATCCTTGAATTTGTTTTATCAGATAATTTTGTCACAGTGATGAAAATCCATTGATTAATTAATCCATTACTTTAAAACTTGTCTTCACTCAGCCTCTCAGGACACAAAGTGTTAAGTAATTCTTGCCAGAATATAACACTTGCCCTCCTATATTGTTCTGTCAATGTTCTATAGGTGTCTACATGCCTAAAGGTTTCACAGGTACAAAATATAAACTGATTTCTTCATCCTTGCTTCAGCCACCCAATCCTTGTCCATCTAGCAGCCTTTCTTCTCAGAATAGGTTAACAGGCTTTTTGTTTTTGTTTTTGCAAATTTTAACTGTATCATTATTTGCTTTTATTGATTCTGTGCCTATCACTGTGAAGCATCTTGGCTATTTTTTTTTTAGACTATTAAAATAGAAGTTCACAAAATATTTGCAATTGTACTTAAGGTAAGAGTTTGGTGGAAGATGGAAATTATTGTGTAGAGTCATAAGATCTACGCTCTCTTCCCACTTATGCAAAAATGCATAGTCATCTAGGACCCTTAAATATTTGGGTTTAGTGAAGTGCATTAAAGTATAGATATTTCTTAGGAGAAACATTCTCTAAGCATTATTTGACACAATCTTATTTATGGCTGCATGCATTGATAATATGCTACTGCTGCTTTCACTGAGAGAATACTTGGAATACACAACAAAGACATGAGTTGATAGAGAGGCAGAGTTGGGAGGAAGTGAGTATACCACTGTGCTAGTCTTACATTTACCGCTCATTGTAATTAGCAAATCATGCAGTATACATGGTTCTAAGATTAAATAGGAGAAAGTAAAGGGTTACTTCCTCCACTCAGTGGAAAACTAATAGAAGGTATTAGAGTTTCATTTCTTTCTTTAGATTATATTTACTTTGAAGCTAAAATATTTCTAATGACTCAAAATTACACTAATTAATTTAGGCTAGGTATAGGTTATAAAATAAAAAATATGAGATACAAGCTATTCAAAATACTGCAAATATTTGGGTGTCTGTGACTTCTTGATTTGAGTATCATTTTAATAGTGGATATTTGTAAGTATTTTATGGTGTGAAACTACAGGATTTAAAAGCATATACATTAGTGGAATTTGTTAAAACTTTCAGTGTTTGCCTTTCTTTTGACTTCCCATTCTTTGTGATATCCCCTCTTCACATTGTCTGTTATTCAGTGCTGTCAGATTGTAAATTTCCTCCTTTCTATTTAAGGATAAATCCATGACTGACCTGTAGGCATAACTAAAACATGAAAGATGAACTTTGTACACATATAAGGAATATTTCCATTTGATTCTAACAATTTGTTTGTATTTTCTTAGGATGATGGGATTTGAACTCCAGGCTCTGTGCTTTCTAAGTTAGAGTTCTACCAATTGAGCCATTCTTCCAGCTCTTACATTTGAGTAGAGCACATTTTTTGAACTAAATAAAAGAAATGTTAATTGCATCATGCCAGGAACTAGCCAATTAATAAGGTTTTTGTGTTGTTTCTCCCATAAACAATGAATTCTTCATTTTTGTTTACTTATAGTCCAGAGAAATTTGTATACTAAATTTTATTTACATAGATTTTTTTAACTTCACATTTTCTATATAGTATTTACAAAAAAAAAGAATGGTTAAGACAAGACAAAGCATGATGCCTAGAATTTGGTTGTTAATTGTCACTGAATGATTGCCATTTCACCTGAGACATAATTCACAATTGAACTTTTTTTTGTCAGTCATGGGGCTTAAACTCTGGGCCTAGACACTTGGTCCCTGAGCTCTTCAGCTCAAGGCTAACATCCCACCCCTGAGCCACAGCAGTACTTCTGGTTTTCTAGTGGTTAATTGGAGATAAGAGTCTCATAGACTTTAGTGCCCAGGCTGGCTTTGGACCATGATCCTTAGATTTCAGCTTCCTGAGTATCTAGGATTACAGGCATGATCCACCATGCCTGGCTACAAATGATTTTTTTAGTTAGTGAATTTAGGTTGTGCTATGGGAGTGGGGTAGAAATATTACTTTCAATCCAAAGACCCAGAATATAGTACCCAGAGAAAGATAAAGTGCTGAGCTGCTCCTTGTTTTAGAGCCATGTTGTGTTTGTAATTTCAGGCCTGAAGAACTGTTCTTGTTCAAATGTTGCAAACACCATTCCAGAGGCAGAAAGTGACAGTGAATACGAGCAATGGCTGATAAGCATTATCAATACTTTTGCTTTAGATTTATTTGCCTCTGTTTCTAGGACTCAAAAGAATTAATTTTACTGGTGTTTACCTATTAATGTCCTTCCTTCTATTTCCTATGCATTTATATACATGACACCACAAGATAACAATATGCAAATCAGTGTGCTACAAAGCCTAGAGAATGTAATTTAGTTTACTTTTGAGATTATTACCTTGGAAAAACAAGCACAAGAGAGAAATACAAGAACTTTATTATGTTGTAGACTGAAGCCGAGTAGAGTTGGGATGCTAGAATATAAAGAATTAGATTAATAAGTAATCTTGTAAGCAAACATTATGATGGCATGTATGCTCATCTGCCTTTTTAAAACAGATTGTTTCTACTGGAGACCAGTGTCCAAAATTTTTGAAAAATTAGTAAAAGCTTTGTTTTATTATTATTTTCCTTTAAAGTTTTGATGGTGGCAATTAAAAGTTACTTATCATTTGAAAGGGATAAGCTAATGTTTTGTTGAGAGACAATAAATTTAAACGTTGTATATCCCAAAGTCACAATAGTTTTCTCATCTATTTTTATTTTGACAGCTAGTATTATCTTGTACTTTATATAAAGTATGAATAATTCAACTTTCTATAAGCTGTAATCTAGCAATATATATTTTTATTTCTATATATATCAGTGTATGCTGCATTTAAAACATACATTTGCTATTATTCCCTACTCCAAATATATGCATAATTCATAAGCACTAAAACTTAATGCATATGAAGAGCCAAAAAAGCTAATTTTAAGTCATTTTTGAATTAGGTGTATATCCATGCACATGCCAATGGTATTCTGTTGGTATTTTAAAACTGTCATTAAAATTTCTTCTGTCTGAATTTTGGATACAATTTAAAATCAGTGTAAATAGCTACAACTATCTCAAAAAAGCCTTTTTATTTGGTGAAATGCTACCTTATGTAAAGTGTATTATTTACTTGACTGTATAATTCTAGTATGAAAGCAACTAGTTTCATAAAACAAGTTGTATTTCTTCATTTCTTTATAGAAAGTCTCACTAGTTGTTTTTTTTCTCAAGAATTTACTTATCAGCTATTCAATAGCAGTTCTTTTGTGCTTTGAAAATGAAGCAGCATTGAAATAGGAGATGGAATAAATTAAAAGTCAATTCATAAAGTCTATAGCATCCAGCCAAGGCAGACTGGCATAACAATGTATTTGTACATATGAAAACAACCACGGGATGCAATGAGCTATGGAAGATACAAAAATATCTTCAAAAACATTCTGGGTTAAGAAGAAAGAGCTAAGAAAAATGTTGATATTGTGAGACAAAGGAAAAATGGTGAACCATATGCAACAGTAATACTCATAAGACACAATGTTGAAAATGTATTTTACAACTTGGGATCGAGGGGAGCCAGGGGAAGGAAAAGTTGGAGAAAAATGAGGGAGAAGATAACATTTTTCAACAAGGAATATACTCACTATCTTACTTAGGTAACTGTTACCCCTCTGTAAATCACCTTTACAATTAAACTTTTTTAAAAAGGAAGTGCTGATGTATCATAGACAGAAGTCTGTGCTGATACTGGGGCTTGAACTTGGGGCTTTATGGTCTTGGTTAGCTTTGCATTCATAGAGCCATAGGTCTACTTCATGATAAGGCATAATTCTGGAAAGACAACAGTTATCAAAAAAGAGGTTTCTGGAAATTTTGGACCTCATACAAGTATTCAACTGAATAGAAGCTGTCCAATGCCAGTCAAAGAACCTTCTGGAAGTAGTAGAAGGAAGAGTAAAGAGACATTTGCTGGAATGGTAAACGTTTCTTTTTTCTCCCTACAATCTATAAGACCTCCCAATTTATGGGACATTAGCTATTATTTCAGTAGGAGGTATCACCAAATAATAGCGATAATTTTCCTACAGTATTGTCTAATTCTCAGAAATTAACTTTGAGACAACTTTTGAAAGCATCCAAGCATCCAAAACTTCTTTAGAAATTAGAGTATCTCTCAATAACTACATCCTCAAAAACACATAATGCACTGTTAATGCATAGAGGCTCTCCAAAGTAAAATTTACAATGTATGTTTTCAAGTAAGAAATTTTCTATAGATCAAACACATTTTGTACTGCTGAGAATAAATCTCAGAAAGGAAATATAAATTTATTTTTAAGTTAAAAATGCATCAACATGTAGACAGCAATTTAAGAATGGCAGAAGAGTTTAATGTATTTGAAGAAACACTACAAAGTATCCCAAACTAAAATCAGGAAAAGCAAAGTTTTTCAAACAAGTGGATGCTATCAAAGGAAACAATCACCAGAATGAAGAAACTGCTCACTGACAGGAAGTGCCTACATCCAGGAAGAAACTTCATTATATAAGAGAAAGAAAGAATTCAAACATTGAGCAAAACACCTAAAGAATCAAATTAAAAAATGAATAAATGCACAAGAATGTCTCAAAAAATCACAAATATTCAACAAATACCTTGAAAAGAATCCAGCCTCCTTATCCATAAAGGAGACTCAAAACTATATCAAGATAATATCTCACTCCAGTAAGCATGACTATTTTATAGGAAACAAACAACAAATGCTGGTGAGGATGCAGGGGCAGGAAAGGCATTCATACACTATTAGTGGGAATATAAATCAGTGCAGTGACTATGGTAGCACTGTGATAACTAGTAACTAGAAATAGAACTACTGCATGATTTTGATTCATAAGTCCTTGACATGTATCTGAAGAATGGTCTGTCAATAAATAATTGAATAAACTGCATACTTGTGGTTAGAGCTTCTCTATTCACAGCTGCCCTAAATGGAATCAACCTTGGTACTCATCAACTGAAGAATGGATAAAGAAACCAAGGCATATTTCAACAATGAAGTGTTATTTTGCTATACAGAAAAATAGAGCTATTTCATTTGCATGAACTGGTAATCATTATGTTAAGCAAAATCATTCAGGATGAGCAAGACAAATATTGAAATTGAATATGTAGTACTGATAATGTTGATATTGCTAAAGAACAAAAAAGTAGATTGAAGATTGTAACTCAGTCCTTGTCACTTCCTGTAAATCAATTTTCTATTTTTTTTTACTTTTTAAAGTTCTTTTGAAGAAAAATTTCTCAAAATTTTTAATGATTTAAAATTTAAAAACATATATTTAATAAAAAAATAAAGCAGTATGTTGAAACATAACTGCTAGACCTTTGATGCAATAGGCTAATCTTACCAAACAAAAGTGATTAGCTACAGATTTAATATATGAGTCAAGATACCAGGATTTCAAGAGTGAAATGTTTTCCTTAGAACTTGATTGTAGCCAAGAGGATTTTAGTTCTAGTCAAAATAAATACACACAAACATTCTCACATGTAAATAAGCCCACACTAACACACAGAAATAGCTTTTCTTCCTATGATCACTCCAAGAGAAGCCAACCTGAAATACAAAATGCCCTCAATATTATCATCAGCTTTTCAGAAGATACATGATATTCTTGATGAGCAATTTCCAGAACAAAGAAGGGTTAGCAGAGTGAACAGAAAGTCTTGGAGCATAATGGGTGACAACTTCTGTCTGCACTAGGTAGACAGAGGAATAAACCCTCCATACATTGTAAGACTTATGTAGAAGATGTTAGTTAAGCTGTGTTGCTTAAAGTGTAGTAAGGCAAGAATGATTGTAATCTTGACAACTCTCACATGAGAGAACAGTTTCTTTGATTTATCAGTGTGTCTACTGTCATCAATTTTGCTAAGAATAATGAGAAGAAAGGAGAGCTGAAAAACAAGAAAGCAAAATAAATAAAATGCTGTCAAGCAAAACTGCAGTTACAGCTAGCAAAGAAGGAAGCAATCAAATCCAGAAGAGATTGTTTTGATAAGTGATTATTAGATATTTTCCAAATTTATTGAAACACATGCTGTCATCATGCTTAAGTGTAGCAAATTCTGTACAGGATAAGACAAGGATAACACATAGGGCTATAATAATTATATGGCTGAAAAATCTGTGATCAATCTTAAATATGTCTGAAGAAAAATGCTGTACAGGAAAGCTGAGATATTGCAGCTGACTTCTCACTAGCAATGAGACATGCCAGACATTATAACATGATTAAAGTGATTCGTAAAAACAAGCACACCCCACTACCACCACTACAAACAACAAAAAATTACAAACCTAGAATTCTCAATCTATCAAAAAATTCTATCAGAATCAGTAAAATAAAAATGTTTTCATACAAATGAAAATCAAGAAAACTTGTCAATAGGCAAATGGAAATATTTCAGAAATGTTACAGAGAGGAATCTGCTTTGAGTAAAACACAGGATCACATGGAATAAGAGACCTCTGAGTCATTGTGTTACTTGCTTTTAAAGTGGAATGCTCAGAATGCAGGTTCCCTGATTTTTTACCCTTTCCTCACCATTTCAAAAGTATTGTACTTTAATTCATTTAATTTCAGACCCAAAGGAACATAGGCTCCATGGTTTCCCTCATTTGTAATAATTAGTACACATCTTAGACTATCCTAGCAGAGGATCACAATACTTCAAAAGCTATACAAAATGATATGGGATATGGAAAGAAGAGGTTTATCTTTGTAATTGTTGTTCTCAGTGTACTATGTGAAATTATTTCTTTTCTCTTTTTTCCCCTTATGGTTAATCTCAAGTGGCTATTGTATCTGATTTTGTTACCTAGCATATGATATATGTCTTTATTTGAAATAGGGAAGGGATGGAGGGAAAACAAGATGATTGGGAGGGGAAGGGGATGGGAAAAGGGGACAAAAACATGAGAAGGGGTATCAATGTTCGAGAAGTAATGCACCCACTACCTGACAAATATAACTAACCCCTCTAAACATTACCCCTACAATAAAAATGGTATTTTTATCTTTTATTAGTCATGCTTATCATATTCTGATATATTCATAGTTGCTTTAAGAATTAAGGTATTTTTCAGATATTAAGTAAAGATCTCCATAATCTGAAATCAAAGAGCACTGATGTCTCATGGAAATCTAAATTGCAGTAAAAATTTCAAGCACCATTATACTTAGTTAAGCCTTATTAAATAAGGGTTAGTATATTTATCTCTTCAACCAGACTGAGAATAACTATACTTCTAAAAGTTCTTGTTACATTTTTAGGCTTAAAAATTAGGTAAGAATGGTTAAGCATCAAAAAAGCTAATTAACCTGGGATCATTTAACATCTTTTCCTGATTGTTCATAGACACTCAGGTTGCTAAATCAATGCAGAGTCCTTTCAGTAGTTTTAAATATTGTTAC
This sequence comes from Megascapheus bottae, assembly GCF_031878675.1. NCBI lineage: Eukaryota > Metazoa > Chordata > Mammalia > Rodentia > Geomyidae > Megascapheus > Megascapheus bottae. Next base: position 15,084,531 of record NC_143520.1, on the reverse strand, counting down.
AATTTGCTGTTTCATTAATCCAATTAATCATGATAAAGACAGTATACATTCCCTCTTCCAATTCTAAATTTCTTACTCAGTAGTATAAAATTCATTAAGATTATGTGTAACTAACATTAATTCTTCCCTCCCTTTAAATTATTCGATTGCTATTTGTGTTTAGAGATGAAAACACAGAATCATTGAAAACATAAGCATTCTCCTTTCTCATGTATACCCAGTGCCTCAGAGATTCATTTAAATTTCTGGCTCTGGTACTAGTGCCAATCAGTTAGTGCTTGCCTAGTGTGTGTGAAACCATACACACCTTGCTTTTGATCTTTCTTTTATCACTGAAAGTAAAATCATTTAGCCAAGAACAATGTTTTATGTTTTTAGACCCAGCTACATCAGAGACTGAGATAGAGAATTTTGAGTGGAAAGACAATGGCAAAATTGTGAGAGTCTGCTTGGGAAAGGAAAAATACTACCTCACTAGGAATGGCTTTATATGTTAATAACGTAACTCTATGTAATTATTTGTCATCAGAGAGAAGAAAAGTCACACAGCAAAGAGGACTTGATAGCTCATGGCTGTTTTTTGTGGATGAGAAATACTAAATCATGACTGGCTCTAAAGGCTGGGATGAAATACGATGTATGTTTTCTCTAGTTTAATTATCTCGAACATCTGAAACATTATGTTCCTCTCCTCATAGGATATGGAATAATCACTTGTCACAGGAGAAGGAGTTACACTTCTTTTTCTTACATACTGCACAAATATGACCAAATACAAATGTTAGAGATTTTCTAAGGCAGCTTCAGAGTGCTACATCCTATTAAAACATCCATTTACGCTAATATCACTAAAAATGAACTTTTATGTTCTAAGAAATAATGAAACAATGAGGCCATCTGTACTACATCATCCCAGAAACTAAGGAAAGGCTGTCATTTCTTTGTTGATAGGAGTTCTAACATGGAAGAGGGGGTAACCTGCTCTTACATTGAGGTCTTTGATCCATTTGGAATTCATGTTGCTGCATAATAATGTATTAGGATATAACTTTAATTTTCTGAATGTGTAGAGTTTTTGTCTTCCTTATCAAACATTAAGTGGCTCTAAGTCTGTGGGTTCATTTCTGGTTCTTCTATTCCATTGGTCCTCAGAACTATTCTTGTGCCAGTATCAGGCTGCTTTTATTTCTATGGCTTTGTAATTGAATTTGAAACTAAGCATTGTTTTTGCTATTCGTGGTCTTCTGTTATTCCATATGAAATTTTGGATTGCTCCTCTTTATCATTGAAGAAATCTGTTGGGAATGATATTCCCATTCATAAGAAAATGTAAAGATTTGGAAAAATTATACCAAGTGAAGTAAGACAGACACCAAGAAACACAAGCTGCATGATTTCTCTCATTTCTGATAACTAGAAGGTGCCTATAAATCTACAAGTAAAATCAAATGAATAGTAGAAGATAAATAATTACACTTGGACATGATCAACCAAACATCAGTCTAAATGTTCACACAGTGAGACAAAGGAGAATATTCTTACCAGAAGTTTCAAGAGGGCTCAATAACTATGTGCATAAGGTCATATAAAATGATGATTATGGAAATATACTCCACAAAATGGAAGTAAGAGGCTTTTATTTTTATTATATGGTTTGTGGTTCTTTCCTTCTTTGGTTTATTCCCTTCTGTCACTGTTTTTGATTTCTGTACCCTTTGTCTTGTATATAAATTTATCTGACTTGGAGAAGGGGAGGGGAAGCACAGAAACAATGAAAACAAAGGGTGAACCAATTCTGCAATGAAACATACTAGACACTAGGTTGGAAATGAACTATACAACTTTGAGGGGAGGAAAGTCAGGAAGGGAAAAACTTACAGAGAATTAGGGAGGGGTGATATTGTTCAAAAGTAAATGTACTCATTACCTGTCTCAGTAAACTGTAGCCCCTGTATACATCACCTTCGCAATAAAAATATAGATAAATAAAGGGGAGATAGCAGCATGGCAAATTATATTATGTTTCACTAAAAACTCTTTTTATGAATGATTATGATCAAAATGTATTATATATATTCACAAAAAGGTCACAATGAAGTTCATTATTTTTTTTTATAATCTACTATTTTTTTTTGCCAGTCCTGGCCTTGAACTCAGAGTCTCAGCAGTGTCCTTGGGATTTTTTAATGCTAGTACTCTACCACTTGAGCCACAGCACCACTTCTGGCTTTTTCTGTGTATGTGATACTAAAAAATTGAACCCAGAGCTTTGTGCATGTTAGGTAAGAACTCTACCATTAGGCCATGCTCAGGGCTCACTAATATTTAAAACTCCCAAACAAATGTAAAAATAATTCTTTGCAAATTTTCCTGAAAATGATGGAGTAACTCTGAAACTAAAATTGTGACTGGGTTCTAAAAGTGAATTTACTCTTCTTTCTCTCAGCTGTGAGTGACACAATCACCTGATTACATCTGCAGTAATTTAGTGTTTCTTCGATGGCATTAAGAAGCAGCTGTCCCATGTCACAATCCTTGTAATCTCTATTGCACTAACAACAGAAAAATGAATCATCCTTTGCTGCACAAATATTGTGGTACATGCAGCAAGAATCAGGAGGGCTGATTCTAAAATATAAGCAACATTTAATTGACTTTAATCAATTCTTTAGAATATTTAATTTTCTACCATATAAACTGAGAGCATCCATATGGTAATCACTTTAAAAACATGTTAGGTTGATACAAAATGACATATTGATAGTTGATACATGATTGACCTGGTGTGTACTGTTTGTATTTTCACCAATTGTTTGCAATGTTTGCAGCATTATGAGAATTTTGATATTTGCATTTACTGTATGTACAAAGAAGAAGATAATTAAGGATTGGATGAAATAGGACCTATGCATATAGTTTAATTTTTCTAAGCTTTCAGGCTTAGAGTAGATTATAGGAAATACCCAAGCTATGCACTCAGTTTTTATTGCAGCAGTTCGAGCTCTGGATTCTCTCCATTATTCTCAATAACTATCACTAGCTGTTTGACTCCTCAAGGACTCATTACAGAGTTAGAATGTCTTAATATATTTCCTCGGTAAATTTCTGTAATAAATTCAGCCAGCTTCCCTCAGTCTCCTTAAATACTTTGGAGCAATGTTGGACATATATATCTTCAGTATGGTTACTGAGCCCCAAGAATCCAGTCTGGTGAAGTTACCTCATTATTTTCATAATAACAAATGAGGCCGCATGCCATGCCACACTGGGCAAAGAAAAGCTTTTGAATTTTTTACGTAGCATTATTCACTCAATTATAGAAATGATCAATCTTAGTATCAAGTCATTCAGCTTTTCCTTTTGTCTCAGAATGTGAATGACTTACCAAATTAGGAATAATGCAGTAATGGAAACACAACATTTTCTTTGTTGCATTATTTAAAACAGGACATGATTGTCTAAATAAGTGAACCAAGGAATAAATATTATTTTACAGCAGCAAAGTCTTTTAATGACATCTTTCCTCATGTTCTTCTCAGCCTTGAACTAGAATTTCCTAAAGAAGTAGTACTTAGAAAACTTGATTTAACAAACAGCTAAGGGAGATTTACCATTTCTTTATCAATTATTCATGCACAAATGTTTTCAAGCTACAAGGAATATGCATATAATTTGTCATATAAGCAGTGCAATTTTTTCATAAGATAAATATGCTTAGCAAATTATTTTCTCATAAAAGCAAAGGTAAAATTAGTTTGAACTCTTACTAAAATATAAAACATATGAATTAGGAGGGCTCAAATTAGTTTTTTTCCTATGGCCTTAAAAAACAGTATCTAATATTTTCCCAATTACATGGTGCTTAATATCCACCTATTTGCATATAAATTACACTTTAAGATGCCTTTAATATTTATATGCAAAAACTGCTGAAAAAATACAGTGAATGTTAGAAGTAGCAATAAAGAATCTGTATTGTTTTAAAAAAAACCTGCTTCAATTAATTTCATATTAAATTGTCTTACTTTATGTTGCAATGATTTTCACATTAAATTGTCTTACTTTATATTTTCCAGGGATCTTGTCCCTAGTGCTCTTATATGACAAACATAGCAGCTGGTCTACAAATCAAACCATGCTTGTTTTCCTCTAAGCCACCTAATATTAAAGCAAAAATAACTTGGAATCACAATTTAACAGAATATTTTACCAGCAGATCAGGATAAGAAATTCATTACAATTAATAGAAAAGCAAGTTGATATGCATTGTACAAAATATGGGATGTGGAATATTAACACAAATAATAGCCCATATGCTAAATTAGTACTTACCAGGTAGCATAGTATTAATAAAGAAGATGGCCTCATAGGGAAAGAATATTCATATAATAAAGTGGATTACTTATAATTATTTGAAATAATTCATTTTATTTAAACTCCTGCTTTTATTTAAACCTTTGCTGATCATCATGGTGGCTTCAATCATTGAGGCAATAATTAAGAAACAATAAAATTCCAGAGAAAAAATACTATAATACAAATTAAATTTTTGTTATGACATATTGTATTATGTTTTTAATCAAAGAGAAATTATAGTTTTTGTGATACAAGTTTTAAAGCATTACTTTGATGTGATAGTCTTCAAAATGATGAAAGCTATCATGTAAAATACCAAGCGCAACAAACTAGTAAGTCTTTCCCAAACTGAAGCTTTAGTATAATTAGAATCAGACATTTGTTTGATAGTAAATTAATGATATTATAAACCTACAAGTCTATCCCATAATCTGTGAGTTTCAAATACAGTCTACTTCTTGTAGGGTTTTTTTTACTTCTTTATATATTGCAGAATTGACAATCCTAAGTGGAACCTAAACTATGAAGATGACAATCAGTGATTAATTCACATACAGAAGAGGGCATTATAAATGAATGAATGCTGAGTATAATACAGAAATGTACTATATCAGTATTCAATGGCCAAAAAATAATCTCAAATGATACAGTCAAATGGAATGATTGGATTTCTTTGATGAAGTGCTGATCTTGTCTTTTTTTTTTTTTCTAACTATACAATTGTCAGTTTAATAGAGCTCTCTTGAGAAGTTCAGGTGATTCCAGTGTTGAGGCAGAGTTGAAGGATAAGTGTTCTGGAAATGCAAGATGAGACAAATTTGAAGCATAGCTTGTTTTTTATACAGTTAAGCTTATCAACAAGTGATTACAAATTTTCTCTAAATAAATGTAAAAAATGCATTCCCAGAAAGATCTGTGCAAGAGTCAACCAATTTTACCAATAATAGCCAAAGCTGGAGATAACCCAGATGTGTAATTTTGATACATTAAATTTCAACAGTAACAAGAAATACTCTAATATGCAATATAACTTTATCGTTTAGGTTTTCATTTACTTGGGGAATGGTCACAATAGAAAGAAAGCATTATGCAAGGGTATACAAGTCATAAATACTACGTATAGTTTTTTTGCCATCCTGAGGCTTGGACTCAGGACCTGGGAAATGTCCTTGGACACGTTTTGCTCAAGGCTAATGCCCTGCCATTTGAGACAAAGCACCATTTTCAGTTTTTCTATATATGTGGTATCAAGAAATTGAACCTGGGTCTCTGTGCATGCTAGGCAAGTACTTTATCATTAGGCCAAACTCCAGGCCCCCTACATATAATTTTATAATTGCATTTGTGAATGAGAATGAAGGGAGAGAGGAGTCAAGATCGTACATTGTCAGAAGTGCACAATGTAGATTGGTAGTATTATCTATATGTCTGTTGAAAAATTTAAGACATTTCATATTTTTAACTTCATTTCTAGGAAGTTCAAAAACTTTCATAAAATGCATGCATTATTTCTAGTTTGAAGTGCTAAAGAATATAGCAGTAGTCATGCTATTTTCTTATGTGAAAAATGCACTAAATAAGCCATTAAGTATTCTATGCCCCTATAAAATAAATTATAATTGTATCTATATTACTCAGATTTTACTTGTTTATGATGCATTAACAAAATCTTTGTGATTAAAAATTATAGTACTGGGTGAGTCTGTTCAAGGTGATTTTGCTTTCAAGACCCTGGGTGGAAATGAGTCTGCATTTAGGGCATATCCTTCTCATCATACTTTGCATACATTAGTAAAGTAGCTGGCAGACAAAGCTAATGGTTTTGCAAGCTTCTGCTCAAAACAGAAATACATCTGTTCTGCTCATATTTCTGTAGCCACAAGAAGTCAGTGGCAAAACATGACAATGGAGCAAGAAAATATTCTTTACCTTTGTCTGGGCACTGTAAGGGGGCAAGGCATAGGGAAAATATAAGCAACTTATACAAAGACATATCTAGAAATATCTAGAAAATATTTCAAGTGTGGAAAGAATACATAAGAGTTATAATATTGTGGAAAGGTCTAGAACAAATATTAACACAAGCTACGCAGACCTAGGTGATAATTAATTAATGAAATTTTATTTTTTTCATTTTGTACATTGTTGTGTCCATTGTGCTCAATGATGTCATGGTAGGTTAGCTTCCCTGACAACCCCAATGTAAACACTAACTTCCCACTTGTAATAATGTCAACTTTCCACTTTATTTTATTGCATGGCTGTATGCAATAAAATAGCTATAGCTATGCCATATAGTTTATATTGTTGTTTATTTATGTATTCCTCCTCATTTTCCAGGGAAAAATGTAACACTTTAGGGGGAAACTTTCCTGTTTTTTTCTTTGTTCCATGGAGAATAGTTTTTAGAATATAGCAGATACACAATATATAAGTTTGGAATGAAAGGAAAGCATGCCATTTAAAAATTGCTATGATCAGGGCCAAGAACTTGGCCTAGTGGTAGAGTGCTTGCCTATCATGTATGAAGCCTCAGGACTGGCAAAAAAATGATACAATCATCTGGGAAGCAAACTTTGAATACAGAATTGATTCAAAACACAGAGTGACTATTAAATAAATAACACTAGTTTATCTTTCCAATTTTATGCTAAATACAAACTAAGTTTCTTTGGTTAACCGCAAAATTGCAAATTGCTCTTTTTTTTTTTTTGTGCCAGTCCTGGGCTTGAGCTCAGGGCCTGAGCACTGTCCTTGGACTTTCTCAAGGCTAGAGCTCTACCACTTGAGCCTCAGCACTACTTCTGGCTTTTTTCTATGTCTGTGATACCGAGGAATCGAACCCGGGTCTTCATGCATGCTAGGCAAGCACTTTAACCACTAGGCCAAACTCCCGGCCAAATTGCTCTTCTTTATAGGCTTGGACTGACTGATTCACTTCTCTGAAGCATGTGGCAAATGTTCATCCCATTTCCTTAGCTCATTGTTGTTTTTTGTTTGTTTTGTTTTGTTTTTCTTTCCCCTAAGGCAAATCAGAGACCAGCTTCTAATATAACAATTTCTCCCCAGAGATAGCCATATGCTCATCCATTATATCATCTCCTCCTTATGTCCTGGGAACTCAATGATCCTGGAGGGAACCTGGGACAAAGACTTTTAGAAATAGTTCATACAAAACTATTCATCTAAAAATTGAGCATAACTACAGGTGGACATCATTCAACTAAACTATGAGGAAAGGAAAGTTAGTATATAAGCATAGAACTTCAGGACACTATGGGTTCCAGATAATTTCCATTATCATCAGGTAAGTCATTCCAGGAATACCAGGGTTTCTGAGCTGCAGAGCAACTAAGTGTGGAGGGAAATCTTAGTTTCCCAACTTGCTGATGAAGTTGAGAAGTCTTCCACTGGTGGAGGACTAACAGATCATTAGCTTCTAAAGAATCAGAAATCATTCTATACACTAACCAGAGGCAGGAACTATATACTGCCAAACCCCATCATTTTCCTAGCTTTAGTCTTCACATTAATGTAACGTACATCATGATGATTAATAACTTTGAGCAACTTTCCAAGTTTCTAATGGTACCATTGACATATCTCGTATAATTTGACTGCTATCTCGTTGAGTTTTAGGCATTCTCTGTCTATTCTGGATGCAAGTACTTAATGAGATACATTTGTAAATTTTCAATTCTAATCCATCTATGGCATTACGTTCTCATAAAATAATAATGAAAAAGTTACTTTTAATGAGCAGAAGATATTGATCTTGGCAAAGTTCAATTTTTCCATGATTTTTTTCTTATTGATCCGATTTCTCCTCCCCCCACTAAGTTTCAGTTTGTGTTAAATAAGCTGTCCAGGGCTAGGATGTAGCTCATTTCAAAATGCATGCCTAGCAGGTGCAATGTCCTGGTTTCCAACTCCAGTACAAAAAAAGGAAAGAAAGAAAGAAAGAAAGAAAGAAAGAAAGAAAGAAAGAAAGAAAGAAAGAAAACATAAGCGGTGTACACCTATTTGAATGTTTTTCTTCCCTTTCATTGATTTACTTGACTACAAGTATGCCAATACCACTGTCAGGATTTCTGCAGTTTTATTATAAAATTTGACATTTGGAAGTTATAGTTGTTAATTTTTTAAGTTGCTCAGATAGTATGGATATTTGCATTTCCATATTAATTTTGAGTTGGATTATAAATATTTGCAAGTAGCTGCTAAGATGTTGATTCTCATTATGTTTAATCTACATATCTCTTAGTGTTTCATTGATACCTAAACATTGAATTCTTTTGGAATATATCTTGATATAATCAGTTGTATATAATTTATATGGATGATATTTTGTAGTTTTTATTTTTTTATTTATTTATTTGCCAGTCCTGGGCTTTGGCTCAGGGCCTGAGCACTGTCCTTGGACTTTCTCAAGGCTAGAGCTCTACCACTTGAGCCTCAGCACCACTTCCGGCTTTTTTTTTTGTATGTATGTGGTACCAAGGAATCGAACCTGGGTCTTTGTGCATGCTAGGCAAGCACTTTAACCACTAAGCCAAACTCCCAGCCCTATTTTGTAGTTTTTAAAGTAAATCTTTTGTCAGTTTACTTTTTTGAACTTTTGATGCCATTAAAATGTTATTGGGTTTGACTTAATTTGCTTACTACAATTTTTCCCATCTTTCAATGGATATCCTTTCTACTAGAAACATAGAATTCTATTGTGTAAAAATACCAACTTTTCTTGATGTATTCATCCACTGAGGCGCATCTGGCTCAATTTCATATCTTGGCTATGGTTAAACAATGCTGCTATGAATATGATTGTACTGGTGTATTTAGCATAGCCATGTTTGTGTACTATTTGATAAATACTCAGAAGTATGATGTCTGGGTCATGGGGGAGCTCTATGTTTACTCTTTTGAGGAACTTCCATGCTGTATTCCAGAATGACTGAATAAGTTTACACTCACAGCAACCCTGTAGTAGCACTCCCCATTGGCCACAACTCTCTAGCATCTGTTATTATTAGTTCTCTTAATGTGGCCATTTTAACTGGTGTAAATTGGAATTTCAATGTTGTTTTAATTTGCATTTTTATGGCCAGGCTATGCCAGACCCAAAGAAACATAAGTTGCATATTTTCCGTTGTTTGTTGGAACTAGAATGTGCAAACCCACTGGATGGCAAAGGACAAACATTTTTATACTTGGACATGGTAAATTGTATGGGACTCTAAATATTCACACAGTGAAACCAAAGGAGAATAATCATATAAAGAATCATAAAAGCCCAATAGCTATGTGTATATGATCATATAAAATAATATTAATTGAAATGAACTCCAAGAAATGGACACAGAGGATTTGTTGTATTGTTATTTTGTTTTTTGTTTTTTAGTTTTTTTTCCTTTGTTGCTGTTTTTGATTTCTGTGCCTTTTCTCTTGTATGTAAATGTATCTCTCTTTGGTAGCATAAAGGAGAGCACAAAAATGGTGGGACAAAAGGTGAACTAATTCAGCAGTGATAATCATTAGATGCTAGGTTGAAAATGAACTGTACAAGTTGGGGGGGAGGGAGCATGGGAGGGAAAGAAGCTGGGAGAAAATGAAGAAAGAGGTGATACTCTTCTAAAAGAAATATAATCATGACCTGACGGATGTCTTGTAACCCTTCTGTATATCATCTTTACAATAAAAATTTTTAAATAGTATTGGTCATGAGTCAATTGCTTCCTCTAGAATATAGATATTCAAGATTGAGGTCTGTAAGCCTTGATCCAAAGCCAGACCAGTAGACTGATGCATGAGACTTTAATCTCTAATCAACCAGTACAAAGTCTGATCTGGAGATGTGGTTCAAGGAGCATGATCCCTAAGCAAAAACACTGAGTGAAGTTGCCAGTGGCTCACCACTATAATCCTAACTACTCATGAGGTTGAGATCTGAGGACTGTAGTTAAAAGCCAGCCCAAGAAAGTCCATGAGACTATTATCTCTAATAAACTACATAGAAAAAGCTAGAATTGGAGCTGTGGTCAATTGTAGAGCAGTAGCCATGAGATACAAAAAAAAAATCAAGCTCCAAGACAGCACTCAGGACCTGAGTTCAACACCCAGGACTGGAATTAAAAACAAAAAAAGCTGAGCTACAATATGAGGCCCTTAAGATTGATTTTTATGATTTTAATATTGTAAATTTATTACTAGTACGTAGATATTGTAACCTTTATTATTTTATATAGTTTGTATGGTTTTTACATGACAGTTATGTCTTGTGTAAGAAATGCAGCTTTTTCTTCATTTTTATTTACTTGTCTTCTCTGTGTTTTTAATGGTCTTTAAATTGTTGTACAAAGAAGTTGTCATTTAATAGAGCAGTTTATGAATAAATGTATTTTGATAAGTGTTGATCCTTTGGGCATTCTCACATCTCTTCCATTAATTTTTTTATTAATTATATGGTATATACAATTGATTCTTGACTACATTCTCTGCCTTCTGCACTGTATTTGTCTACCCCTCACCACCTGGCCTTTTGTACATTTTACCTGGTGCTTATTTACTTGGATATTGATTTTGTTTTTCTAAGCTATTACATTATTTGAATTCTCCCTAGAGTCTACTACAGTTCGGTCAAAACATAAGTAACCATTGCATTCCATCCAACATGTTTACTTAAAGATTTATAGGCCAATTGTTGCTACTTCCTTTATTTTTAACCTATACTTCCATCCTTCTTTCCTTTCCTCTCTCCTTCCTTAACATTCTCTCTTCTTGCTTTTCTTTTCTCCTTTGTTCTTATACCTTCAGCCTTTCTTTTCCTCCCTCCTATTTTCTTTTGTCTTATTGCACTGAATATAATGTTCTCTTTTTTTTATTGTCAAAGTGATGTGTAGAGGGGCTACAGTTACATTCTTTGGGTAGTGAGTACATTTCTTCTCAAACATTGTTACCCTTTCCCATGTTTTTCTCCCTCTTTTTCTCCCTCCTCACCCCCTCCCAAGTTGTAAAATTAATTTCCAACATACTGTCTTATGAATATCTTTTGTTACATTGGTTCACCCTTTGTCCTTTGTCTCATCATCTTGTAACTCCCCTCCTCTTCCATGATTCAAATAAACAAAAAAATTTATATACAATACACCAGCCACCAAAGTCAGATACAGTAACAACAGGGGATAAACTATAAGGGGAGAAATTTAAAAAAAAAAAGGAAAAAAGAAACAGTATGTTAAAAAATAACCACAAAGATAACCCTCTCATTTTCATATATTGGAGTTCATTTGGCTTAACATTCTCTATGCTCATAGGTACATAGCTAATAAGTTATTGTGATTCTCTGCTAGGACTATCCTAGACATATACTATTACATATGAGGGAAACCATGGACCCATGTTTCTTTGGATAATGTTCTGTTTTAATTGACTAAGCTTGATCAGTTGTTCCTAAAAGCATAGAACACAAGTATACATTCATGTTGGAGTTACAATGAATACAAAAAAAAGTCACACGATGAAGACACATAGTATAAATACATAACAATTGACAAAGTAAGGAATTGTAATTTTAAAAGCACTTGTGATTAAATCAGCAAATCCTTATGCTCCAGTGTTAACAAATATTAGGGATAGGTTATTTTTCTTGTTGAACTTTTAAACTGCTTCTAGACAAGATTCCTCCCCACTCTTACCATTATGCTCAATCTCCTTGGTGGGCTGGTGGTTTGGCTTATTTGGAAACCCTATTATTCTACCTTTTTGTAGGTTTTTCTCCCCACTACACTATTCAGAAGAATTGTTCTAAAATGGTTTGAGATCATGATGTCTTCTCTAAAGCATACTTACAGATGCCTTATTTTACTTACAGTAAAATCTAATTGTACTAACACAGTCATTGATAGGCTAAGTATGATTTGGCTCCTGTTTTCTTACTGAATCTATCTCCTGCCATTTGCCTCTATTGCTTACTCTGCTTCAGCCATATAGTCTTCTCTGTTTTTGTTTGTTTGGTTTTTTGTTTGGTTTTTGTCATTCTTGGAACTTGAACTCAGGGCGAGGTGTTGTCCCTGAGCTCTTCAGCTTAAGGCTACCACCTTAACCCCTTGAACCACAATGCCACTTCTGGTTTTCTGGTGATTAATTGAAGAGTCTCACTGCCATTTTAGTGCCCGGGCAGGCTTTGAACTGCAATCTCAGCCTCCTGAGAATCTAGAATTACAGGCATGAGCCTCCATGGTTTTTTGAACACAGCATTAACATACCATTTTGCATTTAGTAGTCCTACTGAGACCGAATGAATCCGAGAAAGTGAGGCGTGGGAAACAGTAATCAGGAATGCAGAGATAAACAGTGAATTGAGGAATAGATTGTGCAGGGACTATTTTTTTTTGGGGGGGGTCATGGGGCTTGACCTCAGCTGGGCACTGTCCTTGACTTCTTCAGCTCAAGGGTACCACCCTACCCTTGAGCCAAGCCCCACTTCCCATTTTCTAGAGATTAATTGGAGATAAGAGTCTCAGGTTCTTTTGTGCCTAGGCTGGCCTTGAATCTTGATCCTCAAATCTCAGTTTCCTAATTAGCTAGGATTACAGGCATGAGACACTGTGCCTGGCTACTTTTTTTGTTTTTTTGAGAATACTTTAATATTTTGTATAATCAAAACCATGCAGACCGTACATGTTTAATACATGTACATATGGTTACCCCTGTACAAATGAAAAAAAATAAGTTTAACGTTTCTAAACCAATATGGCTAGTAATTTCTGTACAATGCCAGCTCAACATGATAAACTGGGATACTTTTTCCAAAGTTTTTTTTTCTTTGATTGAAGCTTTATATCCTTCCAATAAGCTATTGCATTTAGTAAAAATCAAAATTATTTGATCTTGTTTAAATATTTAGCATGCTCTGAGATTAAGCAAATATAGCTTCGAGAATGATAGCCTTGAAAAATAAACAGCAAAACAATAAAAAAAATCTAGAAAAAAAGAATACTTTTGAATAAAAGTGATTGGTAAAAATTATCTCAAGTGGACAATACTATGGGGGATTTTTTTGGGGGGAGGGGCACAAAACATCCTCTGGATGGATGTTTGGATACTTATTTTATTTTGTGTCAAGACTGAATAAACAGACTGACTTTGAAAATATCTAGACCCAATGGACTGATTATATTAGATGTTTGAAACAAAGTAGAGAACTCATTCCATGGTAAATTACACTGAAACTCCCCAAGACACTTTTCAGTTCAGAGGAATTATTGAACCTGCCTCAGTGTCTGTATAACATATAGTTTTTTTTCCTTTCTTCCACTTTGCTTTACTAATTGACTTTCAGTGTGTCTTCAAATTCTTTTCTGTGACATCAAGATCTCAGTAGCCAAGGGCAAAGCAGAGTTTTCTTCCCTTTTGGAGATACACTCCTCAGAGCATTACTGAGTCCAGAAAAGTTGCTTGGCAACTCTTTCAGGAAGACTATTATTTCAGGAAACATTGTCATCTGGAAAGATTTTCCTTCAGGGATGTCTGTGACTTGTTCTCTCATTACATTGGTATGTCTGTTGAAAAAGCTTCCTTACTGAAAGGCTATATGAAGCCATCCAATATAAAATATGTTCTGATTACTTGGTCTATTTTCTTATCTGGATTTATTTTTAATTGCTTATCTTACTCTTAAACTAGATTAGAAGTTTTGTGATAATAGGAGTTTTTTGAAGAATTTAGAATAATCACATGTTGTTGAATAATTATTACTTGAGAGAATAATTGAATCTTACAAACAATATTGGATGGCAGATATTAAACGCTGGCAAATGATAAATGGCTATTATGATTTCCTCAGTAATAATTTTATTGTTTTGGTACAATGTTTAGTGACTTAATGTGATGATAAAACCTTTTATAAAATAGAATTTCATGCTCAAACAAATCATACTAATTTAATGCTTATTGAAGCATTGCTTTTCTTTAGTTCTACTTCTTTTCCACAGTGAATTATCTAATTAATTTTTTGTATGAGTTTTGTACTTCGATAAACTTTACAGCCCCAACCATGTTCATAAATCTGTGATGAAAACACAAATAATAAAACTACTGAATATAGTCAAGGTGACAAACAGTAGGAAAGTTGGACCTCTTAGATATATGAAAAGACATAACCTTTATTGTAAGGCTGCTTTGACCCAGAAAAAGTAGTATTTCTCCAAATGTGAGAAATGAAATCAGAACAAGCAATCTTAAAATCTTGGCACATACTAAGATGTTCTGTTAATACAGTCTATGTCACTGTGTATGTAACTGTAACCTCTCTGTACATCACCCTGACAATAAAATTAAATAGAAAATTAAAAATAAAATAAAAATAAAAAAACTTGAGTATTTTTAACTTTCCTTTGTTAAAATCAGAGCAAGAATTACACAAAACACTACATTTGCAACAGCACCATTAGAAACATTCCACATTTTTCAAAGCAACTTTCAAGAGCTCCTTGCAATTGAAAAACAAAACTTCTTGGTTAGAAACAATATCATTTAAAGCAAAATTTGACAAATGAAAACTTTCTCAATGTTTCCTCCTAGCTACATTTTAATATGACCAAATTGAGTTGGAGTTTAAGTAGAAAAGTTACTAAATCATTGTTCTATGATTACAGTCAAATAAATTCATAAGCTAAAATGTTTCCTCTTACTAGTGACTCACTGCCATGCTGAAGTTCCTTGTTTTCTTTTTTGTTTCTGTTTTTTTTTTCCCCAGTCCTGGGCTTGGGCTCAGGGCCTGAGCACTGTCCTTGGAATTTCTCAAGGCTAGGGCTCTACCACTATAGCCACATCATCACTTCTGACTTTTTTCTATGTATGTGGTACGGAAGAATCGAACCTCAGTCATCGTGAATGCTAGGTGAGCACTCTACCACTAGGCCAAATTCTCGACCCCTAGGAGTTTCTATGTTTTTACCCCCACAATTAACTGTAAGGCTTGATGGTATTTCATAGGTCAAACCAATTATCTGCGTGCCTTTTAACATTTGAATGTAGGCTTGGGGTTGTACCTCTAGTGTACAATCCATTTCTGTCATGCATCAGACCACAACACTGTAAAAAATGTGAAGTACCATAGAAATTTAAAAGCCTATAACATACACTATGCTTCCTATAGAAATTATTGAAGCTAGATTTTTTTTTACTACAATCCTCCTAAGACGGAAAACCAAACTAAGTACAAATGATAATAGTAAACACATAGAAACCCCAACACAGTGTTGCCTTTTATTTTGCCTTATTACTTGTCCACATTTGCTGCTTATCCTCACCATTCTTTTTCTTCTTTATAGGTGAGGACATGTTTGTGTAAATTTTCCTGTGTACAAACTTCCTGCTACATCAGTCCATGGAAGAACATTTTTGTCTTTGAACATTTCAGGAAATCATAATTCACTTTCAAGTTAAGCAAATTTCTCTGCTGTACAGATTTGATGTATGATGGAGCTAATAAAAGACTATCTCAAAAGGAGCAATGTATGACTGGCCTATGACAACTAGATAGATTAAATTAATATCCAAATTGATCATGATATATTGATTTTCCAGTAGCACTTTATTTCTTATAAATAGAAATCCTGCCCTGGTGTGTCAATAACATTTAGAACCCTTGAATTCTCAAGTGGGAGAAACTGGTTTATATAAAATCCATGGTGAGGAAGTGGTGCTGTTGCTCAAGGGGTAGGGAGGTAGCCTTGAGCTGAAGAGCTCAAGGGCCAGGCCCAGAGTTCAAGTCCCATGACTGACAAAAAAAAAAATCCATGGCAACACCTGAGTAAAAAAATCACCATTCTACTTATTACTTTCTGTTTACATGTGACAAAAAGACCCATTTAAGAGACATTGATGTAAGTGACAAAAAGCTATTAGAAATTTTTCTTTAGCTGAAATGATGAAAAGTCTACTTTTAAAGTTTGAGATATAAAGGTGCAAAGTTCAAATTCCAGTAGAAATTAAATTTTCACCTTCTGATAAAGAGAGGACATAGAGTTTTGCTATCCATCTCTGATTAGATGAAAAGCCACAAAACAAAGGCAAGCTCTAGAATAATTTAAAAGTTCTACTATATGATCTCCCAAATTCTTGATAGCAAAAGAAGAAAAAAATGAGAAAAGTATTTTTATGGAACTAATTGTAATACTTAGAAAAATTAGCTTTGCTTTATCATTTATATGACATTAGAAACAGTGCTAAACTGACAAATAAAAACTTGGTATTCAGTGTAAACAAAATAATTAAGAGTAAATCTGTTATCTACATTCCCCTCCCCCTCCTTGTAGCTCTTTTAGCTCATCCTCTTTTAAGGGGGTGGCTTCCTTTCATGCCATGATAATCAGAAAATGGACAAAGGGTCATTTCATGAATTATTTCAGAAGATAAAAGATTGTGTCACAGCTTCCCAGAAGTCCTCTCCTTGTATTTCATTGTTTCAAATTAGTTCATATGTCTGTTCTTAAAACAATCTCTGACAAGGGACTGTAGGATGATTAACAGCTCATTCTGGTCCATTCTAGCATCTAGAGGTAGGATGTTTACTCTTACTACACAAAGAATGTAGGTACAAGGGAAGATGTCTTAGCAATAAAAGAAAACAGAAGGAAGAAAGGAAGAGAAATAAGAGAGAAATAAGAAAGGAAGAAATAATAGAGAATGGGAAGGAGAAAGGAAGGGTGAAAGGGAGAGATAATTTTTGCTATAGAGAAGAAAAAAGAAGAATAGATATTAGACAATCAATGATATGTACTATATATTAGTTGATGTACAGATGGGTTACAGTTATATAAATCAGGTAATGAGTACATATCTTTTTGAACAGTGTCAGTTCTTCCCTTGTTTTCTCCCAGTATTTTTCCCTCATGATCCCCAAGTAGTGTATTTGTATGGCTCATGTTCAATATTGTAGCTAGTGAATATCACTGCTTAATGAATTCACTTTTTGTCCCACCATTTCTGTGCGTCTCTTTCCTTTCTCTAAATCAGCTTGCATACTATACATATAATATGTAAGTACACATACAATATAAAGTATATAGTACTTATTCAAATTTATTTTTTCTCTTAGATGTAAACATTTATTATTTGATAAACAGTTGCCTGAAATAGTCAGAAGCCCAATAAAACTCAGATATTTCCTAGTACAGTACAATGTCCATTTTCTTTCTGGATTTAAGTTCTAATGAGAAGTTTTGGAAATAATATGCATTAATAAGATATCAAAATTCTTGTTTCCAAGTCTGGAATTTTCTTCTCTTATTCAGTCATATATTTTAAATGCATTTCTATTAGTAAATGAAATATAGTAACAATTTTATATTTGAGAGAAAACTGATATTGCATTCAAAACTTTTAATCATCACATTAAATTATTAAAATAAATATTTCCAAAACCTAAATTGTCAAGATGTCTTGAGTTGAAATCCAGGGTTTCACAATAAATAAATAAATAAATAAATACTGCCTCTATTTTACCCAAATTTCCTTTTATTTTGTTAAAAATATTTCTTTGCATTTTAGTAATATAGAAACTTTGTCATTAAAGTTTTGCTACTGCTTTTCTTTCATGAAGTTGTTCCGGTTACATAATGAAGCACTACTTCTTTCATTAAAAAAATGTTATTTGAGGGCCGGAGTTTGGCCTAGTGGTAGAGTGCTTGCCTAGCATGCACGAAGACCCAGCTTCGATTCCTCAGTACCACATACATAGTGATAGAGCCCTAGCCTTGAAAAAGCCCAGGGAGAGTGCTCAGGCTCTGAGTTCAAGGCCCAGGAGTGGCAAAAATTTTTTGAAGATATGTAGATGATGTAAAATCAAGCTATAAGTAAAATTTGCTTCCTATAACTTCTAACTTTAACTTCTGAATCGTTTATACAAAAAGCCAATGCATTTCAAAACTTTCTCCAGGTCATTAAAAACTTTTATGATGATAAATTATACTGCAAAAAGAAAAGACTACTTATATTGGTAAAGAGCAAATAATAAATGTGTAAAGTAATTACTCTTCTTAATCTTCGAAAGGGAATGTGTTATTGGAGTAGAATCAGAGAAAACAGCATGAACTTCTGATTAACTAATTTGGGGAGGTAAGATACAGGCATAACTACAGGCCAGTATGTCTACATGCACTGGCTCTACCTACTATGTATCTTAGAAGAGGCATTGCAGTAGCAGTCAGCAGGCTCACTGCCCAAATCTTCATTAAAACTAGATACTCAAGTGAGCAAGAAATAATGGAGAAAGTCTATCCAAAGCAATCCAAGAGCCAACCTGAAAGAATGTCCAACAACCATTGCTGCAACAAGCTGAAGTACAAAATCCAAACCTTATATCATAAGGGTTCAATTCAAAGTACTAAATAAGTATCCATAAGTACATGGTGGTATAAAAATGATTCAATAACTAAAGTAGGAGAGCTATATCTAGAAAGCATGAAGTTTGCCAAAACCCTTTCTCAAACCCTGAACAGAGCAGTGATGGCCTGCCATTCCTAAGCTAGTGGGGAAGATGAAACTAGGAAGATGGTAGTTTCATATATAGGTACTAATTCAATTCAAGTATGTATTATCACTCTTTTAACTTTTTCTTCAACATTGCATTTGCTATTCTTGATCCTTTTTCTTTTGATATGAACTTTTGCATCAGTTTGTTCAACTCCATAAAATAGATTATGGTTATTAGGCCTTAATTGAACTAACAAGTTAGCATGGAAAGAACTGATGTTGACTGTATTGTGTTGCTATTCTTCTCTTTCCTATGGAGCTCTTGTTTTCATGCATTTTTTTATGCCCTGCTTAGAGGTCCCATGCATTTTTTTCTTTGCTAGGCTTATGTTTAAGTATTTTTATTTATGATGTTCATTTTAAGCTCCAAATATTCATTGCTTGCAAAGTTCAATAATTTTGTAGCCTACAACTTTATTGGAATTGCATATTAATTCAAGAGTTCCTTTATAAAATTAATTTTGAAAAATATATTATACTGGTTATACATTCATCCATAAAAGGGTGATTTGAAAGCAATATTTTTTTCCTTCAGAATCTGTATGCCTTTGACTTTTTCCTTTCTTCTGATTGCATTTATTATGAATTGTAGGATGTTGTTGAATAGTATTTCCTTTATTGATTTCCCATTTTTCTTGCAGAATTTTGTGAGTTTGTAACAGAGTACCTCATGTTAAACAGTTTATAAACACTAAAAGTTTCTTTCCTATAATTTTAGAGGCAATAAAATCCCCACATCAAATGGTAACAGGTTTGATGTGTGTAAGAGCCTGCTAATTTCTTTCAAGATGGGAGCATGCATTCCACATCTTGTGGAGAGTGAATATTGTCCTCATATCGCAGAAAAGCAAAAGGGCAAAGACAATGCAAGAAGGTTTGCATGGCACCAATCCTACCCATGACAGTTGAAATCTTTTGGCCTAGTTATCTATTAGTAGTTTCACTTTTTTGTGCTGTTACAATTGCAATTACCTTTCAATATTTTGGAAGGGACGGCCATTGGGCAAGTTATAGAACCGTCTTAGGAGTAAAGGAATCCAGTGTCTTATCATTAAGAATTATGTCAACTATACATTTTCTTTCTTTTTTCATTACTTTTCCTTCCCTCCCTCCTTCTTTCCTTCAGTTCTCTTTCTTTTTAAAGCAATTATTAAAATACATTTAATAGAAGGCATTCAAAGTATTTAATGACAGTGTCATAACAAATGCCTTCCATACCCACCACTTATATTTGCTTTTTTATTGTATTTTATTGTCAGGATAATATTTAGAGGGATTACATTTACACTCATCAGGTACTTGGCACATTACTTCTTGGACCTTCATACCCCTTCTCATGTTTTTGTCCACCTTTCCCTCCATCCCCTTCAAGTCATCTTCTTTTCCCCCTTCCATTCCCTATTTCAAATAAACAAATAAGTTTATATACAATATTCCAGTATATAATTTCAGATACAATAACCTCATGAGATTAACCATGAATGGAAATGAAAGATAAAATAATAATTTCAAATAGTGTATTAAGAAGAGCAATCAGAAAGATAAACCTCTTGTTTCATTACCCTAGAGTTCATTTCATTTAGTCTCATACTGTACTACCATTTTTACATATGTTTTGAGGTTTTGTTATCCCCTGCTAGGAGAATCCTAGATGTGTACTAATTATTACATATGAGGGAAACCACTGAGCCTATGTTTCTTTGTGTCTGGCTTACTTAATACGATTTTTTTTCCAAGTCTTTCTATTTCCTTACAAATGGGGCAATGTCATTCTTTCTGTGGGCAGCATAGAATTCCATTGTATATAAGTACCACATCTTGTTGATCCAATCATCTACTGAGGGGCATCTGGGTTGGTTCCATATCTTCGCTATGGTAAAGAGTGATTTAATGAACATCGTGGTGCTAGTATCTTTAGTATGTCCTTGTTTCTGGACATTTGGGTGGATGCCAAGGAGTGGGATGGCTGGGTCATAGGGGAGCTCTAGAGCTTCCTTTTTCATTCTTCCTTCCCTTTGCTTCCCTTTCCTTCTCCATCTTTCCTTCATTTTTCTTTCTCTCTTCTCTTTGATTCCCTTTTCTTCTCTTTCCTTCCTTCCATCCTTCCTTTCTTTCTCTTTTTGTTAACCTTTTGCAATTAATAGCTTTTCTTTATCTAGTTTTTTCAAAGATTTCTTTATGAAGCAAAGAGTTTGTCAAGTGAATTTCCTTTTTTGAATGACATAATCATATAAATTTTCTTCTTTAACATATTAATGTTATAGATTGTACAAACTGTTTTTCAAATGGTATAGTACACTTATCTATCTGGGACAAATTGTACATGTGATTTGTATGGTTCTTTTAATAAATAAATTGTTGGTTTCAGCTTTTAACATTATGTTGAGGATTTTAACTTTTTATTTCACTTTTGTGTCACAATTACCTGAAGTGACTAAACTAGCAAGAAGAAAGTTCATTTTAGCTCCCATATTAGAGATTCCTGTCCTATTGCAAAGCAGCACTTCATAGATGGTGAATAAGGCACAGTTAAACCACTCACTCCATGGCCAAGAAGCATAAAAGATCTACGAGATGTTTATACCCAGTACAAATATTTGCATTCAATATACAGCTTTCAAATATGAACAGGTACACTCTATTTTAAAGATGTTTTTGTCAAAAAAGCAGAAAGCAAAAAAAGGTGATGAGTGTGCCTAAAATATTTTAAGGGTATGGCTAAAGAAAAGTGAATAGAGTAGATGAGAACTGTGGAAAATTTGTAAAAGTAACAATATCCTAGATCTGGAGGTTAAAATGGGGTTTCCATGAACAAGAATTAGCAAATTCACAACCAACATTGGGAAGTAAGTTTCTGTGTAGCCACACCATACCAAAGCTGATACGTGTGAAGAATGAAGTTACAGGAGAGTATACGAATCCTATTCCATGATGTTTCTTGTGCTAAGATGGATCATGATCATTTAAAAATAAGAAACAAAAGGATAAACTATTTTAAACAGATAGCCAAGATCCTGTTAAGAACTATGCTTTGGGAAAATAATGCAAATTAATGAGTATTGTAGTGGTTCATACACTTTATCATATATCTTCTGTAGTGCTTGAATGAACACCTACAAGTACTCTGGGGGTTCCAGTGTTTATTCTGGAATGAGGCCTAAAAATTTCCAACACATTACAAGTGACACTAATGTCACTAATCTGAGCATCACATGTTGAAATTTGTTGATGCAGGTGATGATAAGATGAAAAGAAAGACAAAGATGACAATCAAACCAGTGAGTTAACATGAAATTCCATCAACTTGGCAAAAAAACTCAGTAACACCAAATTTGATTTGTATTGTTAATAAAAAGATAAATGCAAAATACCTTGTAATAACATATATTCTGAATTTGTCACTAGGTGCTCTCTTTCTTCTCCCTTTCTCTACATTTTGATTTCTCCATTTTCCCCCTTTGGTTCTGTACGTGATCTATAATTCTTTGAAATTAAATACATACATAGAAGTTTAGTTGGAAGTAAAGTGAATATATACAAAACAAGTAGTATAAAAATAGCAATAGAATTGCCTGCTAATAATTTGACTTCAGTTGTTTTATGGCACATTTGTTTTGATTTGAGAGAAATGATATTTTTGTTGCTAAGGGCCTCCGACATCTTATTCAAGCTTTAGATAAATGATCTGAGAAGAGATGAAGAAAAAATAAAAATAAAATTTGAAATAAACATAATGCATGAGGGTCATGGAAAGTGAACATGAAAAGGGTAAAAATGAAAGCTGAAATACCCAAAGAATTTTTAACTACAGTCATACATCATCTGTCTAGTAAGTATGAATGAGGATAAGGTTAAGGCATTTGTGCTGCATATTGACATTGTTTTATACAACACTTTTTCTGTTCTGTAAATCATGATTTCGAAATAATACATCCACCATGAAATGGTAGTGAGATGCAAGATAATTGATAAAATGTACTTGGTGAGAGAAACGTAATTTATTCATAATCATAAAAATTAACACCCATGTATTTCTCTTCATAAAACAGCGTCATAAAAAACTGAAATATGAATGAAAAAGTTTAATGTATTCATAGTATTTTACTGACTATGAAATATTGAAAACTTGCATATTCAAATGTCATTTACTATATTAAAATTTAATGTGCTAATACAGATTTATTTATATTAGGTATGATTTTATTTTTAAAATGTAGTATTTAAATAAGTTAACATTTTCTTTCTCTTCTGTGTGCATCACAATTCATTACAAATAGTAAATTTTTTATACATGATTAAAATTTCAGTGTATTATTGAGCCTTGGACTTTTCTAATGCACTCAGCATCAATTTTTTTGTATTATAACAATAAAAATAATAGCTGAATGTTTTACTGCTTGAGGGTGCTTGTATCTACAATTAGGGTCCAAGTCTCTGGGCTGCACAACTTAATCTTGAAGACTTACAGTGTAGTATCCTGGTTTTGGTTTGTGAATTATGCTAAAAGCCAGATGTTCCTTTAAGAAAAATTTGCCTTTTTGCAACAGCTTCAATGGCAGCTGTTGTTGCTGGAATCATTCTTGGTCATACACAAGGGTGTAGCAGGAAAGACAAATCCAGGATCAAGTCAGAGAAACTAAAGAACCAAAAGGGGCTATTCATGAAATGTTATGAGAAAAACAAGAAAATAAAACTTACTGAAATTCAGCATATTCTACTTGTAACAGTGTTTTCAAAGCATATATAATGTGCACATATGAATGTATCATTTTTTTGTGTGTGCCAGTTCTGGGGCTTAAACTCGGGGCCTTGGTGTGATTCCTGAGCTTCTTTTCTTTCAAGGCTAGCACTTTATTGCTTGAACCACTGTTCCATTTTCTATTTGCTTATTAGTTTTTATTGGAGGTCAGAGTTTCATGGACTTCTGTGTCTGGGCTGTCTTTGAGCTGTAATACTCACTTCTCTGCCTCCTGAATAGCTAGGATGACAAAGGTGAGACTGTAATTGGTATTGATTTTTACCATGACATTTACTCTGTTCAGCTATTATTTAGGATCATACTAAAAAGCTGTTACTAGGATCATGCTAAAACATATATGAGAACGGTATAATCCTACCACCAACATGCTGATAATTCAAAGGCATTGAAGAAATGACTACAACACTCCTTTGTGTAGCAGATGCCAAAGCCACACATTAGAACTCCACGTGCACTGCTATGGCATAGCATTCCATAATAGCTGGATTGAGGGAAATAGTACACAGCATATGTCTTGTGATGAAGAACAGATGTTAGAAGATGTTTAAATTCTTACACAATGAAATAGCTTTCACAAATGTTATATGTTGAATTAGAAGCACTTGGTTTATCTCCCAATATTTCTCAATATTTTAGTTTTAGTTAACTTGAAACTTTACGGAAGAAAGGCACAAAGATCAAGAGGGCCTATCAAACACAGGATGGTGAACAAGCATACAGAAAACGGGGAAAGAAACTCTTGTATATGTTCATTGATTTTTAATCACAAAATTAGGTGATGTTGACTCTTTTTTTATTTCTATGTAATATGGAATCTTTTAAAAATTGAAATAGGGACGGGAAGTAGGAAAACAATATGATTGGGAGGCGGGGGAGGCATGGGACAAAACATGAGAAAGGATATCAGTGTTTGAAAAGTAATTATTTATTATTTATTAATTGTATTTTATTGTTAGGGTAATATGGAGGGGTTACGGTTATATTCGTCAGGTAGTAGGTGCATTATGTTCAAGAAGGGATGTCTACTCTTAAAATAGTGCATATGGTATGTTTTGAGAAATGAGATATTCTATGTTGCTTCATAGAATTCACTTTTCTGGAGACTTTAATACATAAGAACATTTAAAGAAATTTTTCTATTATTTCTTCTGCAAAAATGGAGAAATGGGGCAATTAACATTTAAAGATTTAGTCATTTTTCTCCAAATAAAGTCATGTATATCTCAGTAATTTCCAGCTTGTGCATGCATATTTGTGTATGAAGCGCACATATCCACATTCATAAGTACTGACTGTGAGAGACTGTGAATCCTAACTACTCTCTTGTTCGGAATGTAAACTTGTTCAGACATTCCAGAAAGCACTGTGAGGTCAGAAAAGTAAACAAAGACCATGATCCACAAATTCTACTCCTGGGCATTTACCCAAAAGAAAACAGTCCCAGATATAATAAGCCACCAGCACAATCATTTTTATTGCAGCAATATTCATTAAAGCAGAGTTGCCCCTTAATGAACAAATGGAACAATCTCAATATCAATCCAAAAAAGAAAAGAAAACAGTAATAGAATTAGTAATAAATTATAATACAGGTTATATAAGAATATTTGCCTGCAAGTGTATCTGATTATAATTTTAGCGAAGGAATGTAATTTCTGTAATATCACTGAATAAAGTTAAGAGGTGATTAAAAGGAAATTTATTCTATTTTCCTGTTTAGAAAGTGGCTGTGGCTGGGAGTGAGGCCTAGTTATAGAATGCTTGCTTAGCTTAGTACCACATACACAGAAAAAGCTGAAAGTGGTGCTGTGGCTCAAGTGGTAGAGGGCTACCCTTGAGAAAGCTCAAAGACAGGACTTAAGCCCAGAGTTCAAGCCCCAAGACTGGCAAAAAAAAAATGAAAGAAAGAAAGAAGGGGGGAAAGAAGGGAGGGAGGAAGAAAAGAAAGTGGCTTGATGAAAGGATACAGAAAAAATTTACTTGTTCCAGTTTTAATATTTAGCAGTATAATACTTAGTATTGCTTTAATACTGAACATTATAATTATAGAAAACTGCAGTTCCATACATTAACTAGTTCCATACATAACATAGTTAATAATCATATACAAAATATTGCCACTATAAATAAAATAACTAAAACAATGCCTATTAAAAAATAGGCTCATGCCTATATAATCCTAGCTACTCAGGAGGCTGAGATCTTAGGATCGAGGTTCAAAGCCAGCCCAGACACTAATCTTTGTGAGATTCTTATCACCAGAAAACCGGAAGTGACAGTGTGTCTCAAGGGCTGGGCAGTAGCCTTGAGCTGAAGAGCTCCAGAACAGTGGCCAAGCCCAGTGTTCAAGCCCCATGACTGACAAACACACACACACACATACACACACAAACACACACACAAACACAAACACACACACACACAAATACCAAACAACAAAAAAAGAGAAAATAAAAAATAAAATCAGTAGTATTTCTTAAAAACTAACTCACAGTTGCAAATGTTGTATTTTGAAAAAATTCAGTCAGATATTCCAGGCCTGGACTTCACAATTTTCCTGCTTACAAGTTGAGTGCCACACAGGAAATCAAACTTCATCTACCATAGTCATAT
This sequence comes from Megascapheus bottae, assembly GCF_031878675.1. Classification (NCBI taxonomy): domain Eukaryota; kingdom Metazoa; phylum Chordata; class Mammalia; order Rodentia; family Geomyidae; genus Megascapheus; species Megascapheus bottae. The sequence goes on along the minus strand of NC_143520.1, from coordinate 15,058,268 downwards.
GTTAGGATAGGTAGAAAGAGTGATTTAAGAGAAGACATAGAACTTACTGGTTGATGATTATTATTGACATTTAGATACTTGAGAGTATTCTCAGTTCTATTCCATGACATATAAGAGAATTTGAAATAGAATTTTGATAAGATATCCTGACTTCCTTTAGCTAGCAAAATAGAAATAAAAGCATTTAAGATTATGCTTCACCTTTTCCTTTTTTGCAGTTTAAGTGACCCCCAAAGCATTGTGTGAAAGAGTACCATAAAAATACCCAGAATTCTGAATTAGCTCATGAATGCTAACCATCTATTTGCTTTTGTAAGGATGAGAAATAAACCTCCATAGCATTACATCTCTGAGATGTTAGAGCTTTTTGGCAATGTCACATGATGAGGTTTACTATGAACAACAAAATGGTTTTATGTGCCTATAACTCTCTTCCTTTAACCATTCTTCTTTTTCACAATTATAATGGAGAATGTCTTAACTATTTCCAAGAACAAACTATCAGTTTTAATACTATACATTCATGAGTGAAAAGAGGTTTCCTTTAGTTTTTGTTTTGTCTTTTATTTCACTTAAATATTTCAAATATTTGGGTATATTTGCATTGTCAATATTTTTGAATCAATTAATTGTGTTTCCTTCTTCCCCCTTCCTCTCATATTCTCAATTTTCCAACCACTGCATTTTCAATTAATAGATTACATGTATCCAGCTGTTTATCTCCTTATCCTTCCTTCCCCATTCACAGACAAATGCTGATGTCCTGCTCTAAGCTTTCTATCACTTTTATAGCCCCTTAAAAGCTGCCTCTTCCCTATTACTCTAGCAAACAAAAACAATCAGGAAAGATATTCATGATTCTAAATATATTGAGCCCTTTGTTCAGACACATCTCTATGCAAGCTTTAAGAGTAGCAAGTAATGCTTTAGATATTCTCTACTTTTGCCTGCCAAAGTATATTCCCAGCTCTCCTTCTCACCACTGGAGGACAATTTCTGTGCTTCCTTTTCAGGTTTCTTTCTCAACCAGGCACTCAATGGAGGAATTTATCAAGACTCTGATAACTTAATTTTCTTTTCAGGCAGTTCACCTATAGATGTTTGTTCCAAAATTAATTTTTCTAGCCCAATAGCTTCATGGAGTTCAATACCTAGTTCTTCATTTATTCAGACAATGGTCATTAAACTTAAACTTAACTATCTATATCATCACGTTTTTATGGTAATTATGTAACAGAAACTAAAGGTTCTGCTTTTTAGTAAAAGCAGAATATGAATGTTTGATGTGTGGGTAAAAGCAGGCTAGAGCTTCACATATCTACCTTCATTTTACATTTTGCCTTTGTTTTACACTAGGTCAGATTTCCACTCAAATCTGTACATTAGCATGGTAACTATTTGGGTAGTATTTATTGAAAAGTTGATTGGCTAGACTATACTTTTGTGAAGCATCTCATTGCCTTTAAAATTGAAAGCACCAGCATTAGAGTCACCAAGCTATGAAAAGATCATCAGGGACATTCAAATACTAGCTTCTGCAATGTTTTATTCCAGGTCTTTTGGAATGGTGCCTAAAAGTGCTCAGTCATGGCCGTAGACCTACAGTCACTTTTGATTTCAGGATTAGGAAGCCTCAAAGACATTATACACAAAAAAATTATCCCATGATGCAAACTAAGGGTGCCTGCTTGCACAGGAGCAACTACTCCATGGGATCAGATTCCCCATCAAGGGATGCCTGTAATAATGGCTTCTCTAGAGCCCCCTTACAAAACCAGAACTGAGGTAATGGTCAACAACACCAGCTAGACCATAGCTTTTCTTCATGCCCGCTGTCCATTACCTGCTCCAATTCTTCCTCAATGTAAATTGTAATGTTTGTGTCTGTACACAGAGATACATAACCTGAGCTATTTGATCACCTCCATCTTTTTCTTACATAAAGAAACTAATTAAATTCCTTTCCTATCTTTTCATCAGGCCTGTAGCCTATAATTCTAATACTTGGAGCATAGTAGAGGAGACCAGCTTATTTCATCTGTGAATGTTACCTTTGTGATCTAAATACTCAATATTCTTCCTCCATTTTCTAGCATTGTCTCCCAAGTAAAGAGTATATAGAATTATTTCTTTGACGGGGGGCAGCTGGTCATGGGGCTTGAACTCAGGGCCTGGGCACAGTCCCTGATCTATTTCACTCAAGTTTCGCACTCTACTATTTGAGTCACTGCCCCACTCTAGATTTCTGGTTGCTAATTGGAGGCAAATGTCTCACAGATTTTCTTACTTGGGCTGGCTTTGAACTACAATCCCCAGATTTCAGCCACCTGAGTAGCTAGGATTACAGATGTGAGCAACTAGCATCTAGCACTGATCTTTGTTTTTTTTAATCATTATATTACCATCAAAGTGCCTGGCAGTAACTCAATAAATATTTGTTGAATAAGTGCTATTATTTGGATATAAAATGTCCCTCATCATGGATTATGTTTTGAAGGGTTGGTTTCCTGTTCATGACACTATTGAAATGTGAATGGATCAATAGTGTGCTAAGATCAGTAATGGATTTACCCATTGGCTATCTTGATTGAACGTGGATTCTCTCTCTCTCTCTCTCTCTCTCTCTCTCTCTCTCTCTCTCTCTCTCTCTCTCTCTCTCTCTCTCTCTCTCTCTCTCTCTCTCCTCTCTCCCTCCCTCCCTCCCTCCCTCTCTCTCTCTCTCTCTGTCTCTCTGTCTCTCTCTCTCTCTCTCTGTCTCTCTCTCTCTCTCTCTCCCCCTCTCTCTCCCCAACTTGTTCCCCCTTACCCCCTGCCTGCCTTTCTTTCCTTCTGTTTGCCACAAGTTATTAGAAATGAAAAAAAAGGGGGGGCGGGAGTTTGGCCTAGTGGCAGAGTGCTTGCCTAGCATTCATGAAGACCCGGGTTCGATTCCTCAGTACCCCACATACATAGCAAAAAGCCAGAAGTGGTGCTGAGGCTCAAGTGGTAGAGTGCTAGCCTTGAGAAAAGTCCAAGGACAGTGCTCAAGCCCTGAGCTCACGCCCAGGACTGGCAAAAAAAAAAAAAAAAAGAAAAAAAGAAATCCTACTGTGGTACTAGTCACACACACACACACACACACACACATACACATACACACACACATTCACATGCTATGTACTAAAATACTCATTAAATAGTCTACATAGTTCTTCATTATATTTCAGAGATTTAGCTTATGTTTGTTTCTTGCTGGTAGTGTTGGTAACTTCCATGCATAAATAAAAAATATTGACCAGGCTGACATATATAACTAATGATTCTACCAAATTTGACTTTCTATTAAATTTAGATTTACTTGGAATTTTGTGTAGCTTTTTAAATACATACTTAGGCAGGGAGTTGAGGGAGGGAAATGGGGACAAAAACATGAGAAGGGATATCAATGTGTGTGAAATAATGCACCTTCTATCTGGAGAATATAACTGTAACCCATCTATTAATTACCATTAAAATATATGAAAGAAATACACACTTATGGCCCATGTAACAGAGAACATTACACTTTAAGAAAAGGAACAAAACAAATCCATTTCTTAGGATGAGGAAAGATTGTGTCTGATTTTGTTCTTTTTATGGATCTTCTTATATCTGAAGAGTCTCAACGATTTCTGCAATTTCAAATGTTTTGTGTAGCACAGAGGAGCTGCTGTTCTTGTCTCTTGTGCTGTGTGAAATACAAGAGGATAGCAATTTACTGGAGATGGCTTTGTGATGCTGATGGGATAGGGCTATGGTTGCAGAGTGTGGTTAGTTTGACAAATGTAAGGATATGGCAGATGGAGCACATTCTCCTCCAAAATGTTTCAGCAGAGAAAAGCCAAGTTTCATTTGAAAGAAAATGTTGGATGTTGTGCTCTTTGAGCACATTAGAAGTGTTGTTCTTCTTTGTGTATGTGTAGGAGGTGTGAGTATTAAGGAATGACTTTCACATCTCATACTCTCATTTTGGTCTTGTTCAAAGATGCTCTATAACTTGAGCCACACTTCCACTTAAGTCATTTTTTCATTGTAACTATGGATAATAATCTCTAGGACTTTTCTTCTAAGGCTAACTTCAACCAAGGGGGATCTCAGCCTCCTGTGTAACGAGGGTTATAGGAACTAGGGTTATAGCCACCAGTGCCTGGATAGAATTGTTCTTCTGAAGGGCACATATGAACAAGTAGAAGGAAGTCTAGGGAAAGCAAGAGAGAATTCTTTAGAAAGGAAATTTTTTCATGAAGAACTATAGTGTGGTCACGTTTCAGTACCACCAGAGAAGGATTAAAAAGCTCATCCTATAGTGAAACAAAAGCCATATAATGAATGATGGTTGTCCTTAATGTACTATGTTGTCTCTCATCTCCTTTGCTGTCCCTTGGTTATCTCATATTGGTATAGTATCTCACTTTGTTATCTGATATATTGAATTTATTTGTATTTGGATATTTGAAATTTGATAGGGAAGGGGGGAAAACCAAGACGGGTGGGGGGTGTGGGGGGGAGGGAAACGGGTACCAAGACATGTGAATGTGAATTAATACACCTTCTATCTGGCAAATATCATGTAACCCTTTTACTAATTACAATAAAAAAAAAAGCTCATCCTATTCCCAGTGCTGTGAGGGAAGTCAAAGCCTATATTTGTGGCACTGAAACACGTTATTTGAACCTGCAAACCAAGTATCATTATGCTTTGAGATTATCACTATAATTAATATGTATTTTGGGGCCAGCATTTATAAACAATTTACTGCATTACCTAATTTTAATTCTTTTTCTGTGAGTTGGCTTCTATTTTGTTGACAAACCAGTACTTAGGGAGAAAGTTTAGTTCTCCCAAAGTCACAGATAATAAATATAAGAGTTAATATTTAACCACAGGCCAGTTTGAATCCAAATCCTTTATTCTTTTTTAAATATTTTTTATTGTAATTAATAAAAGGGTTACATATTATTTGCCAGATAGACGGTGCATTAATTCACATACATTGATACCCTTTCACATGTCTTGGTTCCCATTACCCTCCCCTCCAACCCCCGTCTTGGTTTTCCCCCCTTCCCTATCCAATTTCAAATAACCAAATACAAATAAATCCAATATATCAGATAACAAAGTGAGATACTGTAACAATATGAGATAACCAAGGGACAGCAAAAGAGATGAGAGATAACATAGTACATTAAGGACAACAATCATTCATTGTATGGCTTTTGTTTCAATATCCTGGAGGTCTTTTCAATTAGCTTCATACTATATGGCCTTATGTATCAAGGTTTTGCTCTATTGCAGATCTCTGCTAGTAGAGCCCAAGGTTTCTACTGATTATGACAAATGAGGGAAACCATTGAGCCTATGTTCCTTTGAGTCTGGCTTACTTCACTTAATAGGATTTTTTTCTAAGACTTTCCATTTCCTAACAAATGGGGCGATGTCGTTTTTTTTGACAGCAGCATAGAATTCCATTGTGTACAAATACCACAACTTGTTGATCCACTCATCAACTGAGGGACATCTAGGTTGGTTCCATATTTTTGCTATGGTGAATAATGCTGCAATGAACATTGTTGTGCTGGTGGATTTAGTATGCCCTAGTTTCTGGATGGTTGGGTAAATGCCAAGTAGTGGAATTGCTGGGTCATAGGGGAGCTCTATGTTTAGTCTTTTGTGGAACTGCTATACTGCTTTCCATAGTGGTTGAATGAGTTTGCACTCCCACCAACAGTGTAGTAGTGAATCCTCCTGGCCACATCCCCTCCAGCACCTGTTTTTATTAGTTTTCCTGATCCTGGCCATTCTAACTGGAGTGAGGTGGAATCTTAGAGTTGTTTTGATTTGCATTTCTTTTATGACCAGAGATGTTGAGCATTTCTTCATGTGTCTATAGGCCATTTTTGTTTCTTCTTCCAGAGAAGACTCTCTTTAAGTCTTTGGCCCATCTTTTAATGGGATGGTTGTTACTTTATTCTTATCCATGGATATTTCTGAACTGCTAGGAGTCTCAATATTGTTTCTTTCCTATTATAAAATACATTTTCTTGCTCAGTGTACTCTGCAGATCTTTATAAGTTTTAAACATACCTGATTGTACCAGACTACACACTCACAATCCCTATGAAAATAATATGAAACTGTATGACAGAAACTAAAATTTGAAGCGCTTAAATGTAGCTACAGAATGCTTTACATAAACATTCTAAATCAACTGATATTTCACTGGGATAAACATATGAAAATGTATTCTAACAGTGGGAAAATTTTAATTTGTTTTCTTATATGAAGAGTTATAAAAAGGGGTATAAAGAGACCTGAGTTTTGTATTTTAGACCCATGACTCACATGGATAATACATCAAATTCCTTTAACAACTTTGTTTATGCATATATAAATGACAAAACTGAATTTATAAAATATTAAGTTCAGACAATTATCAAGCAGTAGAGTTAGGATTTTCTAAATCAAATACAAATTGTTCCTACATCCACAATTTCTTCTTTTATCTTAAACTTTCCCACAGGAATATTATTCAATAAGTAAAATGAATCTTTGGTCACATATTTTATGGTAAATTCTATAAAAACAAAAAAGATTTTGCTAATTTGTCATTTTTAAATTATTTTCAAACATATATTTAAAATATACATTTTTATCAAAATTTGGGAAACTTGTGGTTACTTCTTTTGTTAAAACATTCTATTTTAATACTGTAATCTCAAATTAGATAAAAGAAAGAAGTGTACTGTTTTTTAGAATTTTTATGATTTATATATGGATAACGTTCATTTTTCAAACTAGGAAGATGGCATTAGAATTACAGAAGCCTGTGTCAGAAAAGATCAGAGTTCCCATCATTCCCTGACATTAACTTAATTCTTTAGATGGAAAATTACAGTTGCTATCTTAACAGGTGCCAGATTCCTTTGTTCTGTCTTTCATGAGTTCTTAAGGCTTTTTTTCAGGGATCATTGATTTTTTTTCCAACTATATCCTTAGAATTGAGAGTCAGACAGTCCTCAATGAGCTGGTCTAACACTTCTTGATCTGCTGCATTAAACTTTTAAACTCAACATGGTACAAATTGTGTGCCAAGCTTTGTTGCTCTTCTCTCCTAGACACACTATGAGATTTCCTCAAGAGGCACATGTATTTCTTTCTCTACCTCAAATATTTAATCTTGTAACCATATTTATGCCTATATATCTGGGAGGTCAAACCCTCTTTTATTTTTCTCACTTGCAGTTAAAGTCACTGATGCTTGTGTATGAATTTACAACTTCCTCTAAAACTGAAATCTGCCTCCTCTATTAGGAAAAGGAAAGGAATATATTTAAAATATGTCACATTATTATTAGTTTCATTACATATATTTTTCAATGTTCATTAACATGTATTAATACAATAAATCAATTAATTTAATTATATTTCCATATATCCATAGAATATAATTTGATCATATTTACTTCATAATTCCTTATCCTCCCTCCCTCCATCCATTTCTCCCTTCCATGTCCCTAGCAATCTTTTACTTTATGACTTTTCTCTCAATTCTATGTGAGATAAACTAAGTAATATTTGTATTAAACCAATATATTTCACTAAATTTATGGATTCCAGCTTTATCCATTTTCCTTCTTTTGTATGTATAAATAAAAGTCCATCATCCATAGGAACATTCACACACATTCTGATTTGTTTGTTGATGGACACCTAATCTAGTTCTATAGCTTGGCTATTGTAAATAGTGCTTCGATATACATTAGTATGGAAGTATATGAAGTAAGCTGACTTTGATTCTTTGGGGATACATGTATGCATACATTGTATAGTAAGATTATGTTGTAAATTTATTTTTAAGTCTTTGAAAAACCTCAGACTGATTTTCATAGTAGTTGGGCATCCCACAAACAACATTAGAAGGGTGTTTTTCCCTCCTTAACCCCACATCATCACCAATAGTGTTGAGTTTTGTTTCTTGATGCTATTCATTCTAACAGAAATTGAATTTCAATTATTTCTTATTTGAATTTTCTTGATGGCTAAAGGTGTAAGACAACTTTTCTTTTTTTATTAAAGAATTTATTAACATTATTTTTTACACATATTTTAAATGTTATGTTTAACAAACAAGTATTCAAGAAGGGAATCTCTGTATACAATCACTGGCACTTAGGTTTTAGAACATAATTAAAATTAAGCTGAGGGTTTGTAAGACAACTTTTCATGTATACTTGGGCATTTGTTTTTCTGTGTGTTTATTGATGACTTTACAATCACATAGTAAATAAGAACCTATTTGCCTAAAATGACAAGATATAGAGTATCACTATAGATTACATAAATGAAATATAAATCATATAAATGAAACAAAAATAAAAATAAATATATATACATATATCAGCTTGACTATACATATGCATATTTATATATACATATAGGTATATAGATATAGATATACACATAAATACTATGTCTTCCCGTCTAGAGTACAATACAGTCATGTAGATGTCATTGTATTTTAATGTTTATTTTTTCTTCTTTACATATTATGTTTTAAATCAATTAACTGTTTTCCATAGTATATCACTAAAGTATATATTGGGGCTATAAATATTTAAATGACAGTTTTCTTACCAAAAAAACTATTGGACTACATTTACTAGAGTAGAAATCACTTCTGAAGAGCCCAACCTTTGGGAAGTCACATAGAAAATGTCTAATTTGTTGTGTTATGGAGTTTTGTTTTGTCAAATTATAGAAAGGGCTGACTATAATCTTGTTATTTCAGGCTTTTAAAATGACAGTTTAGCTGCATTTATTTCCCAATTATACATGATGTTAACAAGTCAATGTCTCATAAATTTATTGAATGAAGTCAATGATTCATAAAGTTTGTGGGTGATTTTGTATGAAAGGGAAAATATTGTTGTCATACTATTGTAGAGAACCTTTATTGGATAAAAGGACAATAAAACACAATAATTATATATCATATATCAGGCAAGGCTCTGATTTCTATTCATTTTTGGACTTATATAGAATAATATACATCATAATACTTAGCTTTTGGTCTAGTATTAGAATCATTTGGAGGTTTTTTGTGTTCAAGGAAAAACCTTCTCAGTAAATGATTAAAGTAGAATTTACCAGGGTGTTTCTGTTTATCATCTCCAACACCTTCATACTTGGCTTGCATTTAGTAGCTATTTTCGTTCAAAAGGATTCCTCTTCTTCCCCTTAAGAACTTGTTCCTAAAATCTCACCAGTTTAATGAGTTTTGTTTCTAGGCTAAGGAGAAAGATAAAGAAAATGGCATGCTTTTATTCACTTTCTCCTCCAGATTGTGTTCACGGACTATCTTCCTTGAACCAGATGCTCAGAACAAGGCAAGTGTTGCCACTCAAGAGCTCCTCTGGTGCAGAGTAAATAGACAAGAGAGCCTAAGATGAAAATGCACTGTGATACCCACAATAGAAATATGCACACTCCTGACTTTCTAAGTGCCTGATCTGGGGGGATGGTAAACCTACTTTCCAGAAGGCTTCCTAGAGGGGCTTAAGCTACTGTAGTCTTGAAGCATTGGAAACAGGTAAATAGAAACGGTGGTCCAATAATTCCAAAAAGGAAGCCAGGACTATTTCATAGCAGTATGTGAATATTTTAGGGGAACATGGACAAATATCGGACCAAAATCATGGCACATCTACTAGTATTATGATACTTATTTTGGGAACTACTGAAGCATTTGAGGATCTAGGGGCTAATTTTTCTTTTAAATTATTTATGTTTTTACCAGTCATGGAGCTTGAACTCAGGGCTTGGGCACTGTCCTTGGACACTTTTTGCTCAATGGTAGAGCTCTACCACTTGTGCCATGGTGCTACTTCCAGCCTTTTATGTATATGTGGTACCGAGGATCAAACCCAATGCTTCGTGAATGCTAGGTGAGCACTCTACCATCAGAACACTCCCATACCCTGCAAGGGCTAATTTTAGACAACTTCCTCTAGCACAATCATCAAGAATAAAGCGGATAAATTGGAGAGAACATTCAGTCAGAAGATCAGAATAAATGGGAAAACTATTTTAGAGCAGGAACAATGGACATGTAGATAAGTAAAACAACTGACAGTAGGAGCTAAAATAACCAGCACCTGGTTAGTAGTGAATGTGGATCAAGTGTTCAGAGAAAGTATTGTGGATATGGTCTCGATTTTATTTTAGATTTTTACTGCAGGGTAATTATGGGAGAAACAGGAAAACAAATTTGTTAGAAAATACAAAAGGGTAAGAGTTCAAAACTATACTTGTTGACTCTGAGCTATCTTCAGGACAATGACTGTGAATATAAAATTCAGTGGTCAGGAACATAAACTGTGGACTAAAACATCCTGAGTTGAGTCTTAGATCTAAACTTTATTAACTAGTGGAGACTAGAAAAAGTATTTGCCATATATGATTTAATTCCCATTATATAAATAATTATTAAAATTAAGTTCAGAATGTCATTGAAATTTGCATGCTTTATTGATTTTGCAATCATTGTTATCAATAGAAAACAGGTAAACATATTTCTATCTTATGTTCAACATAAGTATATTAGAATGATGGATTTAGATCTACAGAGCCCAGTGATTGATATATTAGTAGTTCTTGACTCTCTCACTAAGTTATCTATAATTGTATAACAATAATCAAAATTGTATAACAATAATCACTGCATTAAAAATATTAAATCTGTGAGACTATGATTGACTGGATTTAACTGAGTTCACTTTTATTTCTGCAATTAGGGGTGAGTATTTGGACTTGAATTCTTTCCTGTATTGGAAGCTGGGCTGGCTGATGGCTGCCTGCTGGCTTGCTGATTTCTAGTTTAAAATAACACCACTGTATTTTTAATTAATTTATTAATTTTTATTATAATTTTAGAGGGGTTACAGTTACATTTGCCTGATAAGTAGGTACATTAATTCTCACACATTGCTACCCCTTCTCATGTTTTTGTCCCCCTTTTTTTCCTCCCAATCTTCTTGTTTTCTCACTTCCCTTTCCTATTACAAATAATCAAATTAACCTATATACAATATCCCAGGTAACAAAGTCAGAAATAGTAACAATACGAGATTAATCAAAGGGCAACAAACAGAAGAGAAATAACACAGTGTATTAAGAACAAAAATCACACAAGATAAAGAACACCATTATTTTTATGTGTGCTTTAAATTTCTTGTTTTGGTTTAAATATGAGCTCATAACGAGGCAAAAGTGTACGAAACATGAAAGCCAAAGTTTGTATGTAAGTGAAATATATATATATATGTATGTGTGTATACATGTTTTCAAGTCTCTACTTGTATAAAAATTATTAAATCTTTCTAGCTATTGAAAGTTTATATAAATCAGAGACAATGCAATGTTCATTCTAGATATGAAAGATTAGATAAATATAGGAAAACAGTGTGTCAGATGTAAAATACATCTTATATATAAAATGTTTGTTATTATGAGGTTGAGAAAACTCAAGAGGAATAGAAAAGGACAGAATGAATGATACTAAAATACAGTGCATCAGTGAATGAGGATAGCAAAATTAAACTCAGTCAAAGCACGTGGATAAGGGCATAATAGCGATGCAGAAATTGAGAATAAGAGAGAGATTCTATCCAATTTAAGTACTGTTTGTGCAAAATGCAACACTGAAGCTTCTTTGAACAATTGTGTGCATAGGCATGTGCTCCTGTACATGTGTGTCTACATTTGTGTATGTACACAAATGCCTAGAATGTGAAAATTAAAACAAGACAAGCTGGACATAAATACTAGGTGGGAAGGAGGAGGGTGAACAGAGAGGGTGAAAGAGGGTGAATATGATCAAAATACTTCATGTACACGAGTGAATATGAAACAATAAAATTGTTGGGAATATTTTTGGGAGGGTCACTAGTTGAACAAGCAAGTTGAACAAGCAGAACTCCCTCTAATTTCAGTACCAACAGAGAGAGATGTGGTGAATAGGAGGGAGGGAGGAAGAGAGAGAGAGAGAGAGAGAGAGAGAGAGAGAGAGAGAGAGAGAGAGAGAGAGAGAGAGAAACAGACAGAGACAGAGACAAAGATATAGAAAGAGATAGACAAGGTGTTTTGTGTGACAGAAAGAGCAGAGACAGAAAGAGATAAAGAGAGATAATAGAAACAAACAGACAGACTGACTAACATGATGAATAGGCACAGTGCTCTTATAGAAAACAAGGTAGCTATTTAGGTCAAATAAGGACATGCAAAAAATACCATCTATGAAGCAGAGACCACTTACCAGATATGGAATCTATTGGAATGCTGGACTTTGATTTCTCTTTTTCTACCAGAAGTAAATGTTTATTGTTATAAAATTACGTGGTCTTCAGTGCTTTATTTGAATGAGGCACCTACCCAATGAAAAATGCCAAATAATACTAATACTCCCAAAGACTCTTTTTTCCTAGAAAAATGATCTATTCCAAATTATTTTAATTATCTATTCTTGGAGATAGGTGAGGAACAAGTATTATATTTTGCTGATCTATGCAGTTTCTGTGCCACCAACAATATATCTAAATTCAGTTTAGACATTTATCTTGCTTTGACTAAAACTGAACTGCAAATTTCCAGAATAAAAGGAAAAGATATGATGCTTCCTATGACATTTGATTGTGCGATTTATAAAGGGTAGGTCTTAGCCAGGCATGGTGGTTCAGGCCTATAACCCTAGCTACTCAGGAGGCTGAGATCTGAAAATCAAAGCCAGCCCAGGTACTAAAGTCTGTGAGATTCTTCTCTCCATTTAACCACTAAATGGCAGTGTGGCTAAATGGGTAGAGTGGTTACCCTTGAGCTGAAGAGCTCAGGAACAATGCCCAGGCCCAGAGTTCAAGCCCTATGACCAACAAAAGTAAAATAAAATAAAAGTGTAGGTCTTTATGCTATACAAACACAGTTATGTGGTGCAGTCAATGTAGAAGCAATGTAGAAAAAGAAATGAACATATTATAGAGTCTGGGCTATTTGATAAATCACTTTTTTTGCCAGTCCTGGAGCTTGAACCCTAGTACTGATCTATGTCCATGAGCCTTTCGTTCTCAAGGCCAGCACTTAACATCTTGAGACATAGCACAACTTTTGGCTTTTTTTGAGTAGTTTATTGGAGATGAGAGTCACATGGATTTTCCTGCTTGGATTGGCTTCAAACCATGATCCTCAGATCTCAGCCTCCTGAGAAGCTACGATTATAGGTGTGAGCCACTGGCACCCAGCTTTGATTCATCACATTTGAAGCAGTAAATGACTCTTATCTAAGCTGAGGGTGTACTCTGGGGACAAGATCAAATCAACTTGGACTGGGAAAAATAACTTATACTGAAAGTACCATTTTAGAGGTATCTGGAGTATTAACTTTATTTCAGTTTTACAATCCAGTAAAAATACTAACATGAAATGGTTTTAAGCAAAGCATTTCCCCACAGGCTTTTGAAATTTCTGACAAGGCACTTAATGGTTAGATTTTATTATTGCTTTTACTCTGACAGAGAAACTGCATGAAATCTATAACTTGCAAAATAGATATGTAATCCACAGCCAACCAGTTGGCAGCTTTGAATAGACTGACTTTACACACTCCAGTAATCTAAATATCTGAGTTCCCCCTCTCAAATTTTTATCCTCATGTGGATAGCAGTAAGTTGTAGAAGGAGATTAGGTAATGGGGGAAACACGCCTGGGTGAGTTGAAGAGACCTCAGAAAAACCATTCCTTTTCTCCACACTGATGTTTAAATGCTTTTAAAGTCTTTCAAATTTTGACATATTCTTCATCAAGCATACTCTATCAATGTTATCAAAAATTTCCAGTTGATGCTTTATTATGACAGGAAGTGGATGATATTCTTGTTTCCATTTTAATATCTAAAATGATATGTAATTTAATTCTAGGATATAAATTCAGAGAACAATTAAAATAGACCTCCTTTATCTTTTACAGAGTGGATAGAAAATGTAATTATTATTTCAGCTTGAATTAGTGGAGAAGAAATGCACTATGTCAATATACTAATGGTTTTGAATTCAAATAGAATTTGATGTCAATGATATATGGGACCCGTCGGCATAACTCTAAGGTCATAATTTGTCACAGAAAATAATGTCATGTATGTGAACACACATACACACACACACACACCACAATCTAAAAATCCTTTAAAGAGGGACCTAAAAATCCTTTTAAAGAGGGATCAGATTTTTATACTACATGCAATCACTTTTTCCTTTAATCTCAGTCTCCTTTTGTACCTTAGTATTTACTAATGAAACACACTGACACTTTAGAATGACTCAAACACAGTAGGACTGAATGTTGTAACCAGAACAGAGCTGATCTGAGTATTAACAATGTTGTTTTTAAAGTGGACCTTGATATGTCAATGTTTTGCCCATTTGGCCTACTTTTAAATCTCTTTGTGGAGACTCATTTCCAATAATTGTGTAATTACTACAGGACATTTGTGATAAGCATGTGAGAGGTGTAACATCTTAGATTTGATGGGTATGCTCACCTGCTGGCTGTAATTGCACAATCCTTAAATGCTATTACATCTTGTCTTATGCCGAATTGCAATAAAAACATAAAATTGTATTACATATGGTTTGAAAAGCTATCTAGCAATCTTTAATATCATTAGCATATTCACTGAAACTCTCTCAACTCATCCCAACTGTGGTCCAGATAAAAAAGTAACATCAGAGAGGCATTGCTGACAGTTTCCTAGAAATACAAATATGACACCATTAACCCCAAACCTTATGTTTTGGGGTTAAAACTTTAGAATTTGTGCTCCAGAAATAGTTCTCAACCATGGTTTATATATTCAATTTGTCTTGAGATGGTTTCAAAATGCCATCCTTCCTTCAGATGAATTAAATGACAATATGTGGTCTGGATTATAGGTATTGGCATTCAGGTCTAATAAGAAATTTACCTTTGATTGTGCCCTGGGTGCCTTGCACAGTTTTGAAGGGTCTTGCATTGTTGAAGTCAGGAACATCCTTTATTATCATGTTCAGTTTTAATCGCCCTGTTCTTCTCCAATACTGGAGATCAAACCAAAGGCTCTCCCTATGCTAGGAAGTGCTCTATCACTGAGGTACATCATCTCTCACTGATCAAAAATGGGAACAGGCACATAGGAAGTGCACTAGAAAAACTAGGAGAAATTTGTTCAGTCACTCTTCTCTCTGCAAGCATGATTAGCCTATTTATTCAGACCACTCAGGGATTTCTGAAATTAAGAACCAACAGTTCCAAGTTCAGGTTGATTTTTCAGCTTTCTTCTCTGAATCCCATTTAAATGACTTGCAGTTACAAGTCTTTTATCTCATATTTTTCTGAGGCTACACTTTGGACATAAAGAAGTTGTACAGAAAGAATCTGCAAACCCAGTACAACCATGATTCTAGAGTTAACTTTGCTTTTTAAGTACTACTATAAAAGTTACCAACTCCTAATCTAAGAAACTAAACTTTTCTTTTTAAACTTTCTTTTCACATATTACCTCAGATTTGCCAAACTTTCCATTTTCTTTGGTACACATGAACATGAAAAAATGCAAATTTCTAATCTGGACAATAGAATTCAGAGAACAGAAAATCAAACAATCCCTTGATCTCATATCAACTTGAATATCTCAAATATCGAATTCATGCTGACTTCCAGAAAGTAGGACACTTTAGTTTTCAGATCTACTTTTCTGCTAGAAGTGTTACCATATGGTAGTTAAAGCTTTCCTCAGAAAGAGAACCAACAGAATATACATAGATATATAGGATGGAAATCATTATGAGAGATTAAAATATGCAGTTATGGAAGATGACAAATCATATCCAGAATCACATAGTCTCATGCTTCTTATAAATTGATTAGGAAAATCAATGCATATATCTTGCTTATCTCTATAGTCATGATATTGTTCATATGTAGGACTATTGCTATTGTCTCTGCTATTGGAAACAATCATTATCTTTCAAACTAAATTAGAGAACCATTCCCAAACACACTAGAACCAATTCTGGCAAGTCAACTTTTTCTTTTTTTCTTTCTTTCTTTCTTTCTTTCTTTCTTTCTTTCTTTCTTTCTTTCTCTCTCTCTCTCTTTCTTTCTTTCTCTCTCTCTCTCTCTCTCTCTCTTTCTCTCTCTCTCTCTTTCTCTTTCTTTCTTTCTTTTTGGGGGTCGTGGGGCTTGAACTTGGGCTGGGCCCTGTCCCTGAGTTCTTCAGCTCAAGGCTCGTACTCTACCCTTGAGCCACACCCCATTTCTCATTTTTTAGAGGTTATTGGAGATAATCATCTCATGGACTTTCGTGCCTGGGCTGACTTTGAACCTTGATCCTCAAATCTCAGCCTCCTGAGTAGCTAGGATTACAGGTGTGAGCCACAGTGCCCAGCTGAAGTTCTGTTTCTTTAGAACCACTCTCACTATCAAAATCTTTATCATTAAGGGTCCCCAGACAGCAAAATAAAGAGCACACGTACATGGGTTATAAATATATGGCAATGTGTATAAATAGATTTTACTAAGGGATTGATTCCCTTGACTGTATAGGCCTACAAGCCTTACAGTCTTCTATCTGTTGCTAGAGCTCCAGGTAAGTCATGGTGTAGTCCTAATCTGGCTTGTAGAGCCCCGATGACATCTATAAACATGAAACAGAGGTCAGGAGATAGATATATGAGCCAGGGCAGAGAGAAAACGAATCTTCCTCTTTCTTCTCCTGTTCTCCAGTTTGCATCATGTGTGCTCCGTTGGTGAATATGGTCTTCTTTATTCAGTTTATGGATTTATTTGCTAATATTTCCTGAAAATACCTTTACTATCACCCCAAGAAATAATGTTTTACCCTCTAAGCCAAGTTAATTGCACATAAAATTAGTCATTGCATACATCTCCCTTTGCCTTTGTTAATTTAATAAATTTTTAGCTTTTGGAAACCAATTTCCTATATTTTTTACACCTTTTAGAGGGATATCCTGAAATTTTTCAAATGGCTTTCAGGATATAAAGAAAAGCGGCTTTGAAAATAGAAATAATTTTGAATCAATGCCTGTAATAAAAACAAATGTTTGCAGACTCTGGATTAGTGTTTTGTAAATGGCTTTGGCTGTAGTGCTCCATCACATCATTGTGACACTGTGTGGGTGTGCTTTATTCAACCAGTTGCTTTTATGTGTGCCTATGTTTTCCTACCCTTCAGAATATAGAACTATGAAAGTTCTTTATAACAATTTACAAATGAAAGGAATGAAATGAAAAGAATTTATCATGAAAAACTGTATAAAGACTCATAAAAAACAAAATAGGTGGTACTTTGACAGGAAGAACATCTCTACTTCTGGGGGAAAATAAATCCATTTGATTTTGCTTAAAGTATGTGGTTTAGCTGGGTGCAGTGGCTTATGCCTGTAATCCTAGCTAGTCAGGAGGCTGAAATGTAAGGATCTGGCACAAAAGTGGACTCTTATCTCCAATTAACATCTAGAAAGTGGAAAGTGGGGCTTGGCTCAAGGGTAGGATGACAGACTTGGGCTGAAGAGCTCAGAAATAGTGCCCAGGCCCAGGGGTAGGACAGTAGCCTTGACTTGAAGAGCTCAGGGACAGTGCCTAGGCTTAGTTCAAGCCCCATGATCCACAAAAAGAAAAAGTATATGCTTTATCCCTTAACAAGAATGTACCTAAATAATTTCAGCTTGTACATTTTGCTTAACATAAGTTCATTTATTACAATGAAATTCTGCAATACCTAATGACTGAAAAAATTTTTAGATTTTGTACACTGGAAGACTCATTTTAAGCAACCTTAAATAAAAACGTTATTTTGTTCCAAAGCTTCCTACTTCCACATGACATAAAGTGTGGGGAAAAAGTAGCTTAAAAGCCTGTAAACTGCCTCATTGCTAGTACTTACCATTACTTCCCATGATTCACAAATTGATTTTCTGACTTTATATCTGCAAGACACACTGGGCCTTTTTAAATACTATAATTTTTCATAAGGCGATGAGTAGGAGATGATAAATGAGCCTTCATTCTTCAGTCTACTCCAAGTGCACTCCTTAAAAAAATGTTTTGAAGTTATCTTTATTTTAATGTTATTTTACTTCCAATTGCTTTTCAGAGTGCTCTGGAAATTACATTCCTCCCCTTATCAGTTATTAAGCCTTACAGATTCTTTTGTTCCTTCTAGGTGTAGAGGTTATTTTAGTACACAGAATGTGAGAAAGAGACAGACGGGCGCCTTGCACTAGCCCACATTCAATGATAAATAAGCAACATTAATTCTGGATTGTGGCCACACATTATTGGCTTGGAAGAAGACTCTAGCAATTGAAATGAGAAGAGGTAAAAATTATATCCTCAGAATAAGACGAGGGTGAAGAGATAAAGTGTAATGTTTCTTAATTTCTGCCTCTTCATACTTAGGTTGGAGCCTCTTGTACAAGCTTATCTTAACTATGAAAAGCAAGTTCTCAGAGAAGGCCACAGCAGTCACTGAAATCATGAACTATTAATTTGAATCATATTCTTCCTTTTTAATTCTGTTACTTTTCATACATTTGGGTATTTTGATATTAGGTACATTTATGTTCAAGATTATTATGTCATACTGATGGATGAACACTTGAAATTGGTCATTGGTTTTAACAATTTGTCCTAAAGTTTAATGTATTTGACACTATAACAGCCACCGTATTTGTTTTAGTCATTGTTCATAGCATATGTCTATTTACAATTTTGCTTTCTTTACTTTCAATATTTTTTCTGACATAAAATTTGGCACTCGTATAAAGCATATTTTTGCTCATTTTTCCCAATCTCTGCCTTTAATTGGAGATATTTTAATTATGAATTATTATGGTACAATTGTTTGTAATGTAAATTTTATGTTTTCAGTGAGGTCTTCCTTAGTATTTTCATCCTATTCCCTCAAATTCTCTAAAAAGTCCTTCCTTTTACTTAATATATGCATTTTCTAATGACCTTTTAAATTTCTTCATTATTTCATATACTTTATAGATTTTCCCATTGTTTTAGCTGCTTAACTTGAGATTAAAATTAATGTCTTTTCTCAAGATGTGTTACTATTAACTTAATACTAAATATTACAGAAATTTTGTTCCATTTTAGGGTCATTCTCTTATGGACCACATGGTTCTAATATGATGTCAAGTATTGACCTTACAAGGAACTAATTATGTCTGTATTCATGAAGAACTATTTATATCAAATTTGTGAATTTTTTCAAGCACTTTTTAAAAATTATATTCTCTTCATTACATTCTCTTCTCCTTGTCCAAATCATATAATAAATTAAAGTAAAAAATTCACTATGAATTTTAAACAGAAGGTTAGAGTTAGAAGATTAAACTTATGCTTGTTTATTATTTCAATTTTTGGTCGGTTGTGGAGCTTGAACTCTGGGCCTGGGCACTGTCCCTGAGCATTTCAGTTCAAGGCTACAACCATACCCCTGGAGCCACAGCCCATATCTAGTTTTCTGGTGGGTAATTGGAGATAAGAATCTCATGGACTTCAGTGTCCGGGCTGGCTTTGAACTGTGATTCTCAGATCTCAGCCTCCTGGGTAGCTAGGATTGCAGGCATGAGCTACCTTGCCTGGTTTTTTATTTCAATTATAACTCTAAATTGATATTTCCTACTTGAGGAAATCATTTTATTTTCCTTTATTTCTTTATATTTAGTTTATTTTTGTCTTTGGGCATATGAAGTATAACAATTTTAAAAGTCTTTGAGTAGCAAGTCTACATCTGGGCTTGCTCTACGGCACATTTTATTGACTTCATTATTCCAATGTGTTATGTGCATAGATTCGTATATTATTATCAGTCTTTTAATGTTTATAATTCTAAACAGATGCATGTCTCTTCCTAACATACATCTTCAGTAAGTTTTGGCAAAAGTAAAGAAAAATTTCCAACTCAGTTCTTTCATCTTCAAAATTGCTTTAGCTATTATTTCCCTTTATATTTCCACATAAATTTTCAGATCATCTTGCTAGTTTCTGCAAAATTACTTTCTCAGATTCTGATGTTTCATTGAATTAGTAGATAATTTGAGTAAGAATTTTTATCTTAATAGACTGTTAAAATAAGTATAGAACTCCTTTTGTTTAGCTTCATTTGAGAATTTAACTTGTTAATATATGAATGGTGACCCATAAAACCTTTAAGAGATAGTGTTTAAAATTCATTAGATAAAATTTATCAATTCTTACTTAGTGTTTGGAAACTGTGTTTACAGTATAGGACCAGAAAATAAAATAGGAGGAAAATTGCACTAAAATATAAGGCTAAAAACTTTACGTTGCCTATTGGTGACCCTGAATGTGTGATGTTCTAAGCCTCAGACTCCAGAAAGTTTGGATTACAGACATGCATTACCAGGCACAACTTAGGACTGGAGTCTTTAAATACCATGAAAGTAATTGGAGGAAGAGAATGCAATTCATCATAGTATTAAAGCTTACTGGACTTAATATTAGTGTAGCAATAGGCACATAGGAATAACAGAAAATTTGGAAAATCTTTGTTCTTACATTTTTAGCAAGTATAATTTTTTTGGACTTTAAGAAAGTAAGACATGTGCATGTCTATATATTCATTGAATCATATTATTGTGCTATTTAGCTATGCCTTCATTTTGTGGCCAAGAATCCAGGGCTTGATGGATTTTATTCAAGACATATAAATGCTGTCTAGGATTTACTAAATTGTACTTTGAATAAAGAAAATCTTCTTATTCTGTAATCCAAATTTGGTCTATAAATTTATTTATACTTTCACTTATGAAATTTAAATTTAATCACCATCAAACAGTATTTTACAAGACCTCTTAAACCCTTTTACTGTGCATTTTGATTAGTGATAGCATGAAATTATATTCACAAATCCAAAGACAATTGATTCCATTTTAAGTAACATTGTCAAATATAGTATTTTACCATGTGAAAATTTTTCTCTTTGATTTTAAAAGTAAAATTCAGCAACTACCTCTATATTGCCATCTAGAAAGTGTATTCAAAATGGAGTGGATCAGCAGAATAATCTGTGCATAGAAGTAAGACTCACCGAAGAGCCATAAAAACACAGAGAATCCACTGATCACAAACAGTTTCTAATATCTCTATTCTAACTCCTGGGCTGGAAATATACCTGACACATCAAGTGTCTCTACTTCATAAGTATAAAATTAATGTATTAGATTTCCATCAGATTGTTAAATGAAGAGTTAAAGGGGAGGCTCAAGCGCAACCCCTGGGATTGAAAGTGGAGTAGGAATTACATCTTTTTCTTCTCTAGGAAGTGTCAGCTCCTTCCAGGGAAGGAATCCTTATTACTGGAAATTTCCTGGGACTTGTGGCACCACATATCCAAAACAATAAATGTACTCTAACTCTCCTCTTAATGAACTGCTGTGTTCAAGACTAAAGCCTCCAGTCCTATTTGGTTCTACAGAGTTATCTTCACAGTGCCAATCAATGACAAAATCCTTGTATCTTATATTGTGAATCTTATATTATATTAGAGACTAGAGATCCAAGGACCTTTGTGGAAGAACAAGATTAAACATTGGGACCCATAGGAGAGCTATATAGTAGATAACAGCCACCAATCCAAGGAAATGATTACAGCAGCAATCTAAAATGTATCAATTTAGGGGAAAATAAGCCAGCCCACTAGAAAGATTAGAATTTCCCCTTTATCTTTCCAACAAGCATCTGCACTTAGTAAAGTGGTATACAGAAAAATTTAAAGATGAAAACTGGGTAAAAGACAGTGTCAGTACTGATGACCACTCCATGGAAAGGAGAGTTTGATCACTGACCTAAGTCCATGTATTTTGTTTCCGAATCCAAATTTATTTTTCTGAGTTTTATTTTCTCCCTTTTCATTACCACATATCCCAGGAATGAGAAGCCTGATTGACGAGCAGTTTCAAGAAATAGGACTAAAACTACCTTCCAAAAACAGTGACCCTCTTGGCCCCAAACAGTGACTTCCATGGCCAATTTTGAAACAATGATCTAAAGTCAAGGTCCATCTGGTATGACTTGGATTGCACCATAAATATCCTTAAGTTTTGCCATTCTTTGTTTTTGCTATATAACAGGGAGACTGTTGTAATCTCTTTGGAGGCAGATCTGAGGTCATTAGCCACCTGTTCTTTCCAGTGCAGACATACTCCCCTTCTGCCAACACCACTGCACATCTCTCTGTCAGTCTGGAAGTGGCAGCCTGGATTAATCCATTGAGACTTCCTAAAGCGAATAAGGTGACTGGAGCATTAAGTACAGAAAATAGTAGCCATATATAACCCTGGATGAGTTGGAGAGTATGATGTATTGAGATTCACATAGTGATCTGTTAGAAAAGGAAATGCCAGAGGAGGATCACTGAGGGTCACTAATCTTCCAAAAGAAGGAACTACAGCTTTTACTACTAGAATTCAAACATACAAGAAAAGTCTAAAAGTAGATTCACTGTGAAGCTCTTAAAAATGGGATAGGGAGGCTGAGGGAAGAGCCAGCTAGGTGGTGCATGTGTAATTCTAGCATTCAAGAGTAAAAGTTTAAGGCCAACTAGGCCTTCCTATTGAGACTCTGCATCAAAAAAAAGTCAAAACCAGAAAGATTCTTCTTAATAAAACTGGGAACCATACATAATGTCTTGTGGTAAGCTATTATGTCTTTTGTCTTACATAAAGGTAAGACAAAAGGAAGGAGTGATTGTAAACGCAGTCAAGCTTCAACCATCCATATCCTGTTTCCATGGAAGCCACTAGGATTATTTCTGGATTTACAAAGGACCTTAGTCAAGAAATTCAGTTCTTAGATTTCTCTTTATAAAAATCTGGCACCTTTAAAAATTATCTTTATGTAGTAGTACTTAAGGAAAATTAAGGTCTTTGATTCAACATGTCCATTTATAAGTACAGTGCATCTTGATCAATGTCATCCCTCGCATCATTCTCCTCCATTTCTCCCAACTGAATTCATTCTCTCAATTTACCTGTTCCATTTTAACATATGTACTTTGAATATATGAAGGTATTAGTCTACCCTTTCTTTTTATATTTGTCTGTCCCACTCCCATTATGTCCATCTTTTCCTGATCAATATGTGTTCCACTTTCCTGGTATTTATGTTGTTAAATTGTAAATTAATAGCTCAAAGTAACGACAGCATTAAAACACATACTTTCATCAATATATTTGTGTACATATTCATATGACCCTCTGTACATTTTGACATATGTTTATAATTTAGATCTAACTTTCACATAATAGAAAACACATTCACCTTTTGCTTCACTGAATTTGACTTAGCTAATATCGAGTGGGAGAGCATGACAGGAAATTCTAGACATACATTGTTTTGTTAAATCAGTATAGACTTACAAGGTCATTGATAAAAGTACTGTAGAAGGAGAAAAAGGAAACTCTGAGAGTTCACAATACTTCTCAAGATTTAAACACTGAAACAGATATAATGACCACCATTTGCAATCCCAGTACTTGGGAAATAGAAGTAATATCCAGAGTTCACATTCAGCCTGCACTATCTAACCAGATCCTGTCTCAAGAAAAAAAATAAAGATTGATAAAGCAGCTACTGCATTTTTGGTTAGAATAAGAATTTCATGCTCCTTCATCCAAATGATCTCACCTCTCTTCAAGAAGTAAATATGGGCCAGGAGTTTGGCCTAGTGGTAGAGCGCTTGCCTAGAATCCATGAAGACCTGGGTACTACATACATATAAAAGCTGGAAGTGATGCTATGTCTCAAGTGGTAGAGCTCTAGCCTTGAGAAAACCCAAGGACAGTGCTGGAGCCCTGAACTAAAAGCCCAGGACTGGCAAAAACAAAATGAAGAAGTTACCTTTAGTTCAGTATTGCACATAAGGAAATATAAACCAAGGTGTTTATTTCCTTTGTCTTTCTTTTCTTTCCTATCTGCACATGGGTAAACTCAAGATTAAAGCTCTTTCAACCAAAACAGGCAATCTCACAGTGGATCTCTCTCTAACCATAGGAAGAATACATCAAAACCAAATAAACCCCACAGCTTTAGAGATATGCTCCCGTAAAACAAGAGATAAGAAAAACCAAGTATATCATCTAGTCTTAAGCCATCACTTTGTCATCATTCCTTTCTTTCTTGTCTTTTTTGAAAACTTTTATTATCCTTAAGTACTTGGTCAAAGCAGTTTCCATTCAACACAGTAATATCTAAATACAGAGATTCTTGATCAACATTCTCACCCACTCCTCCCAACCCACTCCTTTCCTTACTTTTCTTAAAAGCTGGATATTGTCTCTCAGGACAACAGATTTTGAGATTGAATTCATTTATCTCTTCATTTACCAAATAAATTAATACTCTTTTATTGCTCTTTTCCTCAAAACTCTGCTCTTGTTATTTGCCATTTGGCACCATATTCAGAGACTGTTTAGGTTATATGAATAGGGACATTCTTACTACAGATGCTTAAACACTAGTCATAAACAACAACCTTCACATTACCTTTTCTCTAAGTTATTTTGTCTAAGTGAGAAAGTTGTATACTTCAGAGCAAAAGATCAGTAAGGTCAGAGCTGGGAAATAAAGAGATAGGCCTGGGGAAATGTGAGAAATAATGAAAACCTAGACTGAGGCAGAATTCTATTCTGAGAAAAATGAGGGAAGGGTCAAGTCTCATTTCCAGTGGACATAGGGACCCTCAGCCTTTCCTCCTATAATCAAATCTCTTCAGTATTGACCTTTCTGGTGAAAACAAAAAAATATTTTTTGCCTGTCAGTCCTAATTGAGAATGACTCAGAGATTTCATTGAAAACCAACATTGCTAATAGTTTGACCATTTTATGCAATGAAGATGACTTTGGCATCAGAAAATGATGAGAAAGAAGGTGAACAAATTAGCAGTGATATTCAGTAGACACTATGATGAAAATGAACTGTATAACTTGTAAGGAGAAATGGAGGGAATATCTGGGAGGAAATGAGGCAAGAGATGACACAGTTCAAAGAGAAATGTACAAATTGCATGACGTATGGCAAAAGGTACATACCTTATTGTGTGCTTTCTTGTCACTGTATCTTTTAGAAAAATAAGTCATTTGTTTATCTGCACAATGCAAAACACTGAATCATGCAAGGATGTAATCCTTGATGTTTATGGAGGAAAGCTTTCCACACTTATCATTCTCGGTTCTTATTAACACAAGCTGAGCAACAGAGCTAAGCCCTGTTGTTCTTACTGAAAAAAAATTTAGAAGTCTAGTTTAGGAAAAAATAAGGAAGGAGAGAAGCTAATGATCATTTAGGTAAAGCATCCATAAAGAGATCAATAACATAAGACAGACATTCCAACTTTCATTAAACAACTTTTCTTCCAGATTATGCTTAGGTAATTAAAAGCTAGAGTCCAATCTTCTCCTCATGAATGCCCATAATAGATTGCCTTTTAAAACTTAAGGTACTAGTTTCACACACTATCATTTCCTAACTAGATGATACTACCTTTATGAACAGTGTTCCATCTTCTAAGGCACACAGGTGACATAGTCTGATGACTTTGCTACTGCTCCGTTTTTCTGTTATACACTGTTCCTACTGCTTTTGAAAACCAAGATGAACAGAAGACTAAAACTGGCATCTGCGAGACATTATTGGCATATAGCTATCATAACTGCCTTATTCACTGTATGAAGGATGATCTGACATTTTAGGGTGAAAAGCCCAGATTCCCATAATTGTGAATCTCCAAATAACAGCTTTGTTACTAGAGTAAGTCACTCTTCTGAGGAAAACCATCAAATATCCTTCCAGGATTGCTGATATTCAGCAAGTCTTTCCAAGGAAGTCATTATAGCCTACCATATCTATACCTTCCTGTCAGGAAGCTGCTGTGGCTCAACATGACCTGTTATTCTTAAGCTCTTTCAAGGAGTTCAAACCAATGATTTAGAGCTCTGTTTTTAGTGGTCTAAGGTGCTTAGTTGATTCCCTCCTATTTTCAAAAAAGGAGAAAAAAAGCACTGGACACTCGTTTACTCAGAAAGCTGAGATCTGGAGGATCAGAGTACAAAACAAGTCCAGTCAGAAGAGTTGCCAAGACTCCATCTTCAAAATAAATATTAGAATCTGGATTAACTAGCACAATGATGTTCATTGAAGCACTACTGACCATAGCAAAGATATGGAATCAACTCAGATTCTCCTCAATAGATGATTGGATCAAGAAGATGTGGTATTTTTACACAATGGAATTCTATGCTGCCATCAGAAAGAATGTCATTGCCCATTTGTAAGGAAATTGAAAGACTTGGAAAAAAAGTCATATTAAGTGAAGTAAGCCTGACCCAAAGGAACATAGGCTCAATGGTTTCCCTCATTTGTAATAATTCATGCACACTTAGGACTCTCCTAGCAGAGGATTACAATAGCTCAAAACCTAGATACAGAAGGTCATATAGGATGAGACTAAGTGAAAGGATCTCTAGGATATGGAAACAAGAGCTTTAACTTGTGTGATTGTTGTACTGTGTTATTTCTCTTCTCTTTTTTTGCCCTTTGGTTAATCTCATATTGTTACAGTATCTGACTTTGTTAGAGTATTGTATGTTTGTTTATTTGAAATAGGAAAGGGAAGGGGGAAACCATGATTGGGAGGGGTGGGGGGAAGGAAATGGGGACAAAAACATAGCAGGTTTATCAAAGTGTGAGAAGTAATGCACCTATTATCTGGCGAATATAACTGTAACCCCTCTTACATTACAAAATTTTTTAAAAGTATCTGGCTTAATGCTGTGACTCAAGTGGTAGACACCAGCCCAGCAAGCATAAGGCTCTATGTTTAAATCCAAGTACTGGCAAATATAAAAGATAAAGGGTAGAAGATAGGTATCGATGCCTTTGTCTACATAGTGGGAGCCAGCCACTAAGGAAATCAAGGAACTATAAAACACCCTACAAATTGAGGTACGCTGTATTTTGGATCACTGGCTTTGGTTTACAAATCAGCTGCCTGGATCTCTGCTCAGATTTTGTTCCCCAAACCCCCACTTTGTGAACAACTTCCTGCCCAACCTAGACTGCTGATATGTACAGACAAGTATGTCTACAACTTTTCCTCTCCAGTTCCCCCCATTACCCTGTTTCTGTTTGCCACAAGCAGAGCAATACTTAAGGCAGTTGCTTGTATAGTGCAATGTTATATTATTATTCAGGTAAGACCTTGAGTTGATAAACTAGTTCTAGTTTTAAAATTTTAAGGAAATTAAAGATGTGATTTGACACACATTTATATGCTAAATAATTAATGATACAAAATGTTCTTATAAATATTTAAGATTTCTTTAATCCCAGAATTTAAATGACATCTCTTTGTACTTTGAAGTTATTTGATCTGTTTCATATGCACCTGTTCTTTAGAAACAATTGTTACTCAAGTGTTTTCTTAACCTTCAGAAACACAGGTTTAGGTGGATTTTCTCCAACAGACAATATCCTTTAGAAACTTCAAGACATTGGAGATTTAATTTCTTTTTGTATATTTATTGCATTTTCTGATTCTAGATCTTTAGGGCATCTTATAAATTTCGTTATTGAAATGATGTTTTAGTATAAAACTTCTTTGTTCTGTACATATCAATACAGCAAGTAAGAAATCAACTGCTGACACAAACCTCCTGTGGAAAATAATCACAAAACATGAAGATGAATGATGTAGAATAAGATGGATGACCACAGCCTCCTAGTGACCAGAAAAATGTCTCCATTTTATATTTTCTTTACTTATTATTTTAAACACACTTGTGGCTAAATGTCATAAGTAGATCAGAATGTTAATACCACTCATAGGTGCTTGACTTGCAACAAACAGCAATTGTAGTTGATTTAATTTAATACTAAGTCTTTTTACAG
This sequence comes from Megascapheus bottae, assembly GCF_031878675.1. Lineage (NCBI taxonomy): Eukaryota > Metazoa > Chordata > Mammalia > Rodentia > Geomyidae > Megascapheus > Megascapheus bottae. The sequence goes on along the minus strand of NC_143520.1, from coordinate 15,030,225 downwards.
AGAGCATTAATATTTGGTGTTTGTTGCTTGGAATTCATTCTATTTGTCACAACCTGCTAACCCAGAAGACCAAGGGAGGGCATTTTAATTAACTCTAGTGAATTGCAATAGCACACAGCTGTTTGGTGCTGTGTTTTGTCTATTTTTTTTCCCTTCAGTAACTAAATAACCTAGATTTTCAAAGCACAGATGGATTTCTCTGTGTGAAAACTGTGTCCGCACTTTCACAAAAGACTGTTACCTTAGAAAGACTGAATCAAAGTGCAACAAAATAAAGACCAGGAAACTGGCATTTCAAAGCAGTAGAATGGGGTCAAGAGGAGAGGGGTAGAAGAACGAGAAGCATCAGGGTTGTAGGCACTCAAAAATTCAATGTAGATCCTACAAAATTAAGGAAAAGGGGAAAAGAGTGGGTAGGGGAGGGAATAGGGATAACATTGAAAGGGATGATATTGATCAAGATACACTGTATTTATAAACTTCTTGGTTGAATGGCAACTCCTTTGTAAAGTTATTTAAAGATAATAACAAAAAATTACCTTATAGGTTTCATGCAATTTGTTTCCTTGCTTTTCCCTTGAAATGTAGCATTTAAGATAATGTGATGCTAGGCTGTCCCAGTGAGGAACTGAGGCTGGTTTCCATATCTCTGTTATGATTCAGGAGTTATTTTCATGTCTGTTTCACTGATTATCAATGCAAGTACATCTTTAAAATAAGTTTATTATTACTATTAATGTGTGGTTTGAAGGGGTTACCATTTCATAAGTCAGGTAATGAATATATTTCTTACTTGGAACAATCTCATCCCTTCTTTTACTTTCCCCCAGTTTCCCCCTCCCATCAATACTCACTAGTTACATAAGTCATGTTCCACATAGTGTATACTGAATGGCATGTTTACATTTGCTCACCTTTATTCTCTCCCTTAAATTGTACTAGAAGAAAGATGTTATGTTCAATTTTAACACAAAAAATACTGCTGAGATACTGTAGGAGGATACTGAGATAAAACAAATAGATGATCTCTCTATGTGCGATTTGCTTGACATTTCTAGGCTTAAAATGAGTAGATAACAAGGAGGTGAAGTTAGTGATTAATGGCAAAGTTGAACAATGTCACATGACTCCTTAGCTCACTTTTTAATAGGTCTTTATGTAATTTAATGCAGAATCTGAACATTCCCCAGAGCAAAATGAAATAATCCTCCATCCCAAGTGTGGCTTTCATGTAATTTGAGCACAGCTTACACTTAGAATCCGTTTTCAAACCAAACCAGCCCTTTCTACTGTAGGATCCTAATGTGGCCTATCTTACACCAAAGGAAAATAGGACTTCATGATTTATGATTCTCATTCAGGAAGTATACCTTGATTTTACTTTTATTGTTCATTTTGGGATGCTGCTACTCTATTTTTTTATTGTGGGGGTAATGTATAGAGGAGTTACAGTTATATACAGCAGGTAGTAGGTGCATTACTTCTCACACATTGATACCCCTTCTCATGTTTTTGTCTCAGATGATGCTACTCTTAAGAAGCCTTTTCTTTTATGAGGCTCAAAATCCTGTAACTCAGATTGAACTGTAATTATAAATCTTGTTTTATTTTATGAGCTTGCAAATGTCAGTCTTTTAGTAAACACTTTCAATTCAACCTTTCAAAATGTGGCTTCTCTGTATCTTGCTGATAGGATCCACCTTACAACAAAACTTGCTTTTCTATAAAATCAGTGAATATTCAACATTCATCAATTTTCTTCTTCATTCAAAAATATTTCACAAGACCATATTATTTTTGCCAGTCCTGTGGCTTATACTCAGAGCTTGAACACTGTCAAAGTTAGAGCTCTACCACTTGAGCCATAGAGCCACTTTTGGCTTTTTCTCTGTATGTGTTACCAAGGAATTGAACCTGGATCCTCATGTATGCTAGACAAACACTCTACCACTAGGCCAAACTCCCAGCCCTGAGACCATGTAAGTTGATCTTTCCTTTGTGTGTAGGACAAACCACAGAAACTTCACTCAGTTACTGTGACTAGCCCACATTTTAGTTTTATTTATATTTTGATAGATATGTAAATAGTATATATTCTCATTAAAATACCTTAATAAGGGAACCTTAACAAGAAAAGTTCTAAATTAAGGCCAAAATGATGATTGGCTATTTCTGTATTATAGCTTAAAATGGTTTAATGATAATTTCAATATTCATTACAATGAAAACCCCAAAGAATCAATAACTCAATTAAAAAGTGAGCAAAGGAGCTAAGCAGACTGTTCTCATAGGGAGAAGTACATATGGCCAGTAAGCACGTACGAAAATGAAAACAAGTTTGAGCTTCTATCTCAATGTAATGAGAACAGTAATTATCAAAAATGTAACCAATAATAAATACTGGAGAATGTTGGGAAAGTAGCATCAAATAAGCTATTAATTAAATGCAAACTATTGCATCCAGTATGGAAATAAGATTAGATTCCTCAAAAAAACTAAACATAGACTTACACTATGATTGAGCAATACCAATCTTGGGCATGTGTCCCAAATGCATACCTACACTCATGTTTGTCACATCACAGCACCGTAGCCAAGTTATATGAGACCATATCCTAGATGTGGCAAAAAATGCTATAATGAACATGGTTCTGAGGGTAGCCTTAGTGTGGTACAGTTTGTGATCATTTGAATAAATGCCCAGTAGTGAGATTGCCCAGCAGTGAGTTCTATGTTTAGCCATTTGAGGAGTCTCCATACTGCTTTTGAGAGTGGTTGAATAACTTCACATTCCCACCAACAATATAGTAGAGTTCCCTTTTGGCCACATCCCTGCCAACATTATTAATTTTCTTGATAATGGCCATTGTAACTGGGGTGAGGTGGCATCTCAGTGTTTCATGGGCAAAGATTTTGAACATCTCTTCATGTTTCTATTGCTCATGCTTATTTCTTCCTGTGTTCTCTTCAACTCTGAAAATCTGGTTTGTTGTCCTATTTTCTCAGTATGCTTTGATTATTAGAAGTACTCAATATTTTTGTTCTGTTTCCTGTTATTGTTTCTAACTATGCTCTGTGGTGTGTGTGTGTGTGTGTGTGTGTGTGTGTGTGTGTGCGTGTGTGTATGCATGTGTATTTTCCTTGTAATTTTATGGATTAAATTTTTTCTAAGATTTTCCCTGAGAAAGATGTGAAACCCACAGTTGCAATGATGGAAGACAAGTTAGATCCAGATATCATTCTCTCTCTCTCTCTCTCTCTCTCTCTCTCTCTCTCTCTCTCTCTCTCTCTCTCTCTCTCTCTCTCTCTCTCTCTCTCTCTCTCAACTATAGACTAAAGTGTCCTAAACTGTCACAATATATGTTCTCTTACTTCTATGGGCATCCTCATAATGCTTTTGTTATGCTAAGTATATGATCTTTCTAGATCTTAACTTGTCAAAGCAGCTAGACTAAAGTAATTCTAGAAAATATAAATTTTCCTTCCCTGTCTAAATCATGGCCATAACTTTATCTGGCTAATTTTTGGTTTATATAAGAAGGAAAATTTATTCTCACAAATACAAAATAATCAATAATTAAACCTGAAGTTTTCTAACTAATGCAAATTGAATATTTCTGAAAGATGTTTTGAAAATTATGAAAAGCAAAATATGTTGTCAGTTTTGCATATCTATTTGTTTGCCTGTATTTACAGATGGCCTACTTCTACCAGAAATTCTAATTAAATACTTCTACCCACGTTTTATCCATTAATGGAAGTTATTTAGAACATGTTTCATCAACTTTCAAAGTCATATCTAAACTCAAAATCCACCCCCAAAACTCATAGCAAATTTTTTATGCCTAGAAATGGTTTCTCAAGCATAACTAATATATGCTGTCCTTTAAAATACATAATAACCAATGTGTTTCTTTGCATGCAAGATAGATTGAAAAAAATCAACACTAAACAAAGCTCAGTGGGAAAAGAACATATTGCTATTTTGAATGATGATCTGCCTTGGATTGTGCTTTTGTAATTGTTTCTAAATGATTAAGCAAACCTAGAATGGCTGAAAATGTTAGATAAACACTTACCTTGACTTATTCTTGTGATGAAAAGAATTGCAAATCTTTATTTATGGCAAAGGCAGATAGTAGTGGTCTCTGCGTATTTGCCACCTGTGTAGGGATTGTATAGGTAATGTATATTATTGCACTTTCAATTGAATGCAAAGGATAATAGAGAGAAATGAATTTTAATGCAGTAAAAAATCCATCTGTTATCCAAATTAGTTAGTATCTCCCTTGGATTGTATTACCTTGGATCAAGTCTTCTGACTAGTGAGGTGATATTGGGCAGGGTGTTTACGTGATCTGTGCTTGGGTTTCATAGTCAGCTGTCAGTAGAATTACTTAAGTAAATATAGGATTAGAGCTCAGTTAGGGTCAATACACATAAGCTATTTTTCATGATCATCTAGTATTTGCTTCTTTTTTCCCTTACATTACTTCAAATTAAAGAATTTATACTTGGATCAGGAGTTTGGCCTAGTGGTAGAGTGCTTGCCTAACATGCACGAAGGCCCGGGTTCGATTCCTCAGTACCACATATGTAGAAAAAAATCCGGGAGTAGTGCTGAGGCTCAAGTGGTAGTGCTCTAGCCTTGAGAAAGTTCAAGGATAATGCTCAGGCTCTGAGATGAAGCTCAGGACTGGCAAAAAAAAGGAAAAAGAATTTATGCTTGCTGAGTATTGATGGCTTATGCCTGGAATCTTAGCTACTTAGGAGTCTAAGGTCTGAGAAGACTGAGATCTGAGGATCCTGACTAACAGCCTGTTGGATGGCAACGCCATGAGACTGCTATCTCCAATTAGCCACAAGAAAACAGGGAAGTGATGCTGTGGCTCAAAGTGGTATAGTGTTTTCCTTGAGTGAAAAAGCTAGACGCAGAAGTTCAAGCTCCAAGACCAACAATACACCAAAAGAGAATTTGTAGTTGATACTAATACAAGATTCAAATTGAATTCAGCAATAACAACAACAACAGCACCCTGATAAGTATGAAAAAAAATTGTAACCCCAGAGAGATTAAGATATATTAGATATTTTGTTTCTTTGTTTCTTGTGTAAAGATATATAAGTAGCAAAAATGATTTGGATAGCCTATTGAAGTATTGTCATAGTTCAAGAACTCAGAAATACTTAATATGTTCTTTAAGGTATCCTAATGTGTGGTATCCTGATACCAATCTAAATATCAATAGTCATATACATGTAAATTATTTACTTATTTTTCCCAGTAGTAGAGATTGAACACATAGCTGGCCATAGACCTGTTAGTCAAGCAATCTACTGCATGAGTCTTGTCCCCAGCCTTTAATCATTTAGTTTATTTTGTATTTTTTCTTGCTCTCTCTATTTTTGTAGTACTAGACATTTTACACAGAGAATTATTTTTCTTAAGCAAAATCTATGTTTAATTTGATAGATTAATTTATATCTATGATTTCACTATTTTGACATGTACTAACGTTGAAATGAAGAAACTGAACTTTTTTCTTTCTATTAATAGTGGGAGGAGAAAGTGGGAGAAAAACATGAGTTTGACTCAATGGTAGAGTACTTGCCTAGAATACACTAAGACCTGGATTCAATTCCTTGGTATGACATACATAAAAATGTTGTGGCTCAAGTGGCAGACCAGTAGCCTTGAGAAAGCCCAAGGACACTGCTCAGGCCCTTAGTTCAAGCCCCAGGACTGGCAAAAAAAGAAGTAATGTATCCACTACTTGTTGAATGTAACTGTAACCCCTCTATACAACATCCCAACAGTAAAATTTAAAAAGACAATTAAAATTATTCATGTTTTAAAAGTCTTTTTTAAACTTTAAAATATCAAGACTATATAAAAAGTATACACACATATATTTTAAAAACATATTCCATTACCACTTTAGAGGTGATATACAGAAGGTTTACAGTTATATAAGTAGGGTGGAAAATGCACTTCTTTTTTGAATCATGTCACATCTTCCCTTGTTCTCTCCCAGTTTTTCTCTCCTATCCTCACTCACAAGTTTTATAGTGCATTTTCAACATAGCACCTTGTGAGTAAACACTGTATTTGTTCACCTTTTGTCCCATCTTTTCTGTCCCTCCTTTACCTTCTCAGATGAATAAGCTAACAAGATAGAAGGAAAAAGTGCGAAATTTATTGCATACACATTTATTCATTTATTTGAATCAGGGAAGGAAAGAGGAAAAGGAAGATGATGAGACATAGGACAAAGGATGAACCAGTATAACAGCAATATTTTTACAAGACAACATGTTGGAGATATACTCTACAACTTGGAAGGAGGGAAAGAAAATGGAATAAAACCATCGGAACAAGTAACAATGTTCAAGAAGTAATTACTTTACAAATGTAACTGTAACCCCTCTATACATTACTTTGATAGTAATATAAATTAAAAATAAGAAAATAAAAAATCAGTAACAACTACAAAAAATCTTGTTTTCTTTCATGGAGGTCATTTAAAATATTATTTTATATATGATCACATGAATGTAGCTTTTGAACATTTGTGACTTTTTCTTTTTTTTTTTTTTTTGCCAGTCCTGGGCTTGAGCTCAGGGCCTGAGCACTGTCCTTGGACTTTCTCAAGGCTAGAGCTCTACCACTTGAGCCTCAGCACCACTTCTGGCTTTTTTCTATATGTGGTACCGAGGAATCGAACCCGGGTCTTCATGCATGCTAGGCAAGCACTTTAACCACTAGGCCAAACTCCCGGCCCATACTTTTTCTAAGAATATTTTCCTTTGATTTCACTGTGTGGATAACTAGAGAACTGTATAGTTTATCATGTCCTAGTGTATTTTTAAACCATCCAGTGTGTTTGTTTATTTGTACATTTATAGGTAATTCTAGTTATGATAAATAACAGGAAATACAAATTTATGTTTCTTTGAGTATGTTTTGTTTCATTTAATGTGTTTTGTTCCAGGTCTTTTCATTTCCTTATGAATGGTGCAATATCATTCTTTCTGGTCTATGAGTAGAATTCCATTATATATACATATATCGCATTTTCTTGATTCATTTGTCCACTGAGGGATATCTGGGGTGATTCCATATCTTGGCTATTGTAAACAATGCAGTATTGGACATGGGTGCGCTGGTAGCTTTAGTGTGGCCTTCTTTGTGTTCTGTTGGATAAATGCCCAGGAGTGGAATTCCTGAGTCCCAGGGAAACTCTGTGTTTACTCTCTTGAGAAACCTCCATACTGCTTTACAGAGTGGTTGAACAAGTTTACTTTCCCACCGACAGTGTAGTAGAGTTTCTTTCTGCCTACCTCCCCACCAGCATCTTTTATTGTTATTTTTCTTGATAATGTTCATTCTAACTGGGTTGAGGTGGAATCTCAATAAACCGGAGATGTTGAACTTTTCTTCACAAGTCTATTGACCATTCCTTCCTATTCCTTTGGTAAGTTCTCTTTAAGTGTTAAACTCATTTATTAGCTCAGTAGTTGTTTCATAAAGAGTTTATTTTTAGCACAAATATATTTTAGATATGAGGCCCTTGTCTGATGCTTAGCTGGCAAAAATTTTCCATACTATGGACTTTCTATTACTTTGTTAGCTATACCCTCTGACGTGCAGAAACTCTTCAGTTTGATATAATCACATGTATCCATCCTTTCTATTATTTGATGTGTTTCTGGATCTTTACATAGGGGGAATTTTGACCCACACCTAAGACTTGCTAGTGATTCTTCTATCTCTTCTTGTAATATTTTTTATGGTGTCTGGATTTATACTGAGGTCTTTTATTCACTTAGAATTGATTCTGGCACAGGGTGGTATATAAGGATCTACCTTAATTTTCCCACTTTTAGATAGCCAATTTGCCAGCACTATTTGTTGAAGAGGTTGTCTTTTCTTCCAACCTGTGTTCTGGCTCCCTTAGCAAATATTAGGTGGCTCTCACATATGTAGTTTTAAAATTTACTTTTTCTTTGGACAAATTGTCAGCAAACTTTTGCCTTTGTGGCTAAGATGAATTACATTTAGAAAAAATTAAATTTACTTCAACATAGAATAACACAAATTCTGTTACAAGGTAGTAACTCCATTTTTATGATTGTCTTTAAAAATCAGTGTCTCTCCAATTTCCTCTTTGTTTCTTTCTCCATTTGTTTCTGTCTTTGTGTTTGTGTTTCTTTCTCTATATAAAAGTCATATAAGTAAATATAAGTATATTTTACACATACATCCATTTATATTTAGGTTATATAATAAAATATATTTAATTTAACTTAGTGAATCCATGCCTGAAATTTTATAACATGATTTTTGTTTTTTCATTTATAAGGCAAGATCTCACTATATTGACTAGGCTACTTTTAAATACATAGGATCAAATAATCTTCCTGCCTAAATGTATTAAGCAGCTGGTACTATAAGCAAGTACTCTATCAGCAAGTTGTGAAATATGCTTTCTAAATTTGGATACATGTCATACACATACTTCTATGCCAATATAAAACTTTAATACTGTCAATCTCTTTGGTTGTATTTGTTTATTTAATTGTCATGCTCAAGACCTGATACAAGTTAGGGAAATGCACTGATACTCACCATCACTCTCTAATCTTTTAAAATGTTTTAAAAATGATTCATTGTATTTTTCTGCCACTTTATTGCATTTCTTCCTTATCAGTAAATTTTAATAATGTGATGATCCTTACCTATGATGGACTCAGTATGTGCCAGCTACCATGGTAACCTTTAAACATAAATTATTTTAATTGGCTCTCCCAACGCTTGAATATCTCCATTTTTCACACAAGAAAACTGAAAGATACAGAGGTCAAGAGACTTGCGCATGCTTTATTTGATAATAAGTAACAGAGTTATATTTGAATAGCACTGAAAGCCTAAAGGCACATTCTTAACTGCTCTTTGAATATGCTTCCAACTGTGACTTGAATATAGCCATCATTTCATTTTTGTGACTTGGTTAAAGATAAATGAAGAATAAAATCTACATATTCTGAATCTATAAATATCCCTATGTTATTTGTTTATATTTTAATTGGATATGTTTTTGCCAATTTCTAAATATTTATGTTTTTCCTTTTAAGTGATAGGTGGTTGATAGTCTTTTTATATTTTGTAATTATCTCCATATCAACTAATATATATATATTTATCTGGAAATTTATTGTCTTTTGTAGTTCTGCTTTTTTAAAAAGCCTCATTTTGTTTCTTTCTACTCTTTATACACCAGTATTATACACTAGCTGTTGAATGATTTATCTGCATGCCAAATGAAATCTAAACATTTCAGGAATTCCTAATTTAGTGCAATTAACCTTTAACAGAGTTATTCTGAATATTTCAATTGAACTTATGAGAAAAGCAAGATTAAGTGTACTGAGCAAGCTGATTAATATGTATTTATCTGTTGTAGAAATGGGATTGAATTCTGAATTGAGAACTTACATTTTGTTTTATTGTCTTTTTATTCCTCTTTGCATTGTTTAGGGATAAAGCTAAGAGCTTTGCATATGTTAGGCAGGTGGTTAGCATTTTACTACATCTCCAGCCAAAGATATGATTCCAAACACATTCTATATTACTATGGCGATAAGTAATTTTTTTATTAAAAGATTTTATTAATACTGATTTTTACATCAAATTTCAAAAGCTATGTTTAACAAATGAGTATTCAAGAGAAAATCTCTATATGCAATCACTGGCACATAAATTTTAGAACATAATTAAAATTAAGCTGAGACTTTGTATGTCATGAATCTATCAATATAACATTATGTCTATAGAGTATATATCCCATCATAGATTTTTATGTCTATGTGGTTATATTTCTATCTCCTAGACATGTGAATAACCTTGGGTACCCAAGTATTGAGTCATTACTCTTGTACTGTTTGGAACTAATGTCCATATAATAAAGATACCATAAACCTTTTGTTCCTTTAGTCTTGACTTATCTTGCTCAAAATGGATTTTCTCTAGTTTCATCCACTTCCCAGAGAATGCCATTATTTTATCTTGTCTGTTGTCTATGTAGAATTTCATTTTATATATGTACCACATTTTTAAAATCCATTCATCAGTAGCAGAACCTCTGAATGGTTTCTATCACTTGACTATTGTGAATAATGTAGCAATGAACATGGCTCTGTGGGTGTCTTTATCATATCCTGAGTTATGTATGATGCTCAGGGTAGATGCCCAGGAGTGACATGGCTGGATGGTAGGGAAGGTCTATTTTCAGCTTTTTGAGAAACCTCCAAACTATCTTCCAAAGTGGCTTTACTAGTGTACATTCCCACCAGCAGTGCAATAGGGTTCCTCTTTCTCCACAACCCAGCCAGGATTTGTCCTTGTCTGAGTTCAGAATACTGACCATTCTAATTGGGGTAAGGTGGTATCTGTAGGTTGTTTTTATTTGCATTTCCTTTATGACCGTGGATGATGAGCATTTTCTCATATGTTTCTTGGCCATTTTATCCTCTTCTTTTGATGTCTCTCTTTAGTTTCCTTGCCCATTTAGGGATTGGTTTGTTGGGTTTTGGGGGGATTAATTTCTTGAATTCCCTGTAGGTACTGGATATTAAGCACTTGTCTGATGTATTATTAGCAAATATTGTTTTCCAGTTGGTTGGCTGACTTTCTACTTTAGTAGCTATGCCTTTGTCTGTGCAGAAAATTTTTAGGTAATCCCATTTGTCGGGTCTCTCTTCTTTCCCTATGTGGATCCCTTTGATGTTCTTCTCTTGCCTTATTGCTCTGGCTAAGGGTGCCAGTACTATATTGAAGTGATGTGGGTACAGTGGGCATCCCTGTCTTGTTCCTGATTTTAAGGTAATGGTTCTAGTCTTTCTCCATTTATTATGATACTGGTTGAGGGTTTGTTATATATGGCTTTAATTATTTTAAAGAATATACTTCCTATTATTATTTTCTCTTGTGCTTTCTACATGTATGAATGCTGTATTTTGTCAAATGCCTTCTCGGCATCTAGAGAAATTGTGATATGATTCTTAATCTTAGCTCTACTGATATGATGTATTACATTAATTGATTTGCAAATGTTAAACCAGGCTTGCAACTTTGAGATGAAGCCTATCAAATAATTATTTTTAAAACTGATGAAAGTTACATGTACAGAGAATGTAGAAAATTTCAAACTAAGTAATCAAGAAGAAAAAATACTGTAAAAATATAAATTCCTACAATTTGTATGAACTAATTCTTATATTCATTCAATTGTTATGAATCCATAGTGAAAATGTCATTGTATTTCTGGTGAATTTAAGTGAGAGTTCTTTAAATACTTCACAATACATTCATAAAAACAGCTGTTTGTTTAATAGACAAAGACAAGTTTGTTACTTAGAAACCAAAAAGATTAGGAGAAACCCCGTAAAGAAATTGCTCATGTTTCAAAGTAAGTTCTTGTAACTTTGATTCTGAATTTGTTGTTGTGGTATTTGAAAAGTCAGAAGAAGTCTATAGTAAAATTCTATTGGCCTGGCATGATTTGCAAGATGATGAACCATATTACAGAACTTAGGAATATTGGATGCTACTACAAGAAGCACTCCAATACAAATGTATCTGTCACTGATTTTAGTAGATCCCTTCAATATTGTACAGAATTCTTTCCTAAGTAGTTTATGGAGAAAATATAAAGTTATACTTTTTGTAAAGACAAGCATGATGAGAGCAGTGGAAGCTTAGTAACTTTTCTTTTAATGGCCTTAATTTACATGCACTAAGCATACACTTACTGGCAAATATTCATCAATCTCTTTATTGATTACAACTTATGAATTAGTGCACTATCTAATGATAGTAATTAATATATTTCTTATTTTGCTTGTGGAATTTAAAATGGAATGCCCTCTCTCTCATTATAAAGGGATCAGAATCAAATGGAGATTTTCATGTGATACATGGAACAAATCTCTTAGCAACTGTAGTAAATCAGATTAAGTACCTGGTTTTCCTGATATAAATTAACATTTGGTAGTAGAAATCAATGTCCTTTAAATCCATAGTCTTTGAACATTAACTATCACTAGTGTTTTCAAAATAAGTTAACAGTTTCCTCATATATTTTCATACCTTTTGAACATTCAATTCCAAAGATAACCATAGATGATCCATGGGTTGTTTATCCAGTAGATGTCAGGCTTCAGTCAAACCTGTGAAACTGAAAGGTTTTCAGAGGAAAGCAGATTTTGGAGTGAATGTTGATTGGGCACTCTTGTATAATCCAGGTTTAGCAACAATGAAACTAACTTCTGGTCTGTCTTCCCTACGTAACACTAGGTAGACTATGAAATGAACATCTCTATGCATTTTGCCTCAATCATCATCTCCAAACTCCCTTGACAATAGTAGACTTTAACTCAATGTCTCACACTTGCTAGGCATATGCACACTTGAACCACATTTCTAACCTTTTGTTTGCTTTAGATTATTTTCCAGAGAGTGTCTCACCTTTTGTCTGTGTTGGCTTGGGTCTGCAATCCTTGTATCTGTCTTCCGGTCAGGTATCATCTCATCCAATTACACATTACCATGACTTGTTTGCTTGTTAAGAGATGGGCATCTAGCTAATTTTATGCCCCCATTGTCCTCTATGATCACCTGGATCTCCATCATCAAATAGATATGTATTACTGTGCTCAGCTTCAGTTTGTTTATTTTTAAAATATGGATAACAATAACTATCTCTATAAGAAGTAAGAAGGTCTACCTAGAGCAATGCATGCTATGCAGCTCGCACAGAGAATAAGTCAAGAAATAAATAGGAGGCCTTCCTGCTCTCAAGTGTTAGGCCTTCCCATCTCTGCAACAAGAATAAAATCAATCTACTTTCTTATTCTAGAAATAACATTTGAAAACCTCAATCAAATAGAGCTCCAAATAATTTGTAACAAAAATTTGTTTCATATTTACTTAAAGTAATGTGATGAAACAGTTTCATATAGTTTAAAGAAGAATGATATGATATGTTCAATGAACCTAGTTGTGGGTGAACCCTTTAAAAGCTCTACTTCAAAATAAGATCAGCTTCAAGTAAAAAAAAAATGATACGATAAATCAGAGAAGGTAAAGGCCAAAATCTAATCCTTCTCTCCATTCTCTCTTTCTCTCTTTTTCTCCCCTGATTATACAAACCACATTCCACTAAGTCTGCCTTTTCTTTTATGTTTAATAAATATGTATTTTTTTCTTGACCCGAAGGGCAGAATCTGAGAAGATATAATACAATGTGACCCCGGTATCAGCCAATTCTCTGCAATACAGTAATGTGGATGTGGTATTTAAATATGAATGGGTAATTGGTTCACCAAATGCATTTGTAGGGGGCTGTGTAGTGGGAGGTAGAGAACACCATCCAGATTAATTGAAAGAAAGAATGTGATGAGTTAATGCTTCTTCCAATTAGTTTCACAGAATAACACTGATACCAAAAGGACTTTGCTAGTGATATTAGCTTTCAAATCTTAATAAAGTGAAAACTAGAACTATTGGATTAAGGAGTCCTGTGTGATCTTAGACTGAGTCCACCTGTGGCAGTGACATAATGAGTTGAAGAAATAGAAGATTGCTTAGGTATAATGAAGCATACTGTTTATGAACAAGAAGAGTTAGAGAAGCTAGATGGATAAGTGGGAGAAGGACTATGAAAAAAATCTGGGTAAGTGTTAATGATATTCTGCATTAATTAATATTTAACATTAGCTCTTCACCCTCTTTGCATGCATCAATTATTTAATAAGCACAATATAACTTTGAAGTAGGTGTTAATTTTACAAATATAATTATGTAGATTAGGATATGGAGCACAAAGAGGTTAAGCAATTTTCTCAAGGGTAGCATTTTAAAATCCATAGGACCTGAATTCAGGCAGGAAAAGCTGGAAGATTTTAACTATGGGTAAAAAAAATGTGGCTAAGTGGAAGGCTAAATAATTTGATAATTTTTTGCAGGCAGTAAAATAATAATAGGTAATGACAAAGGTGTACTTACTAAATGATAAGCATCCTGCTAAGCAATGTACATGCATTATCTAATTTAATCATTACATGAAGGATTTTAGGACCAAAGTAATGGAATTTACCAAAACATGGAAGCAATGTGTCATGAGAAAATGCCTAACAGGTTTTATATTGGGTGAAAATGGATAAATAATAATCTAGGGAATCGTCATTAGGACCCAAAACTAAAGCAATGAAGAGAAGAATCTAATAGGAAATAATGAATTGTTAACTAGATATTATTTAACAAAGAATCATTATATATAGAAAGGGAAAGTGAGTATGGTTGTGCCAGTAGGCGAAAACAGGAAACAGAGGAAGTGAGAAGAAGATGTTCTACTGGGGCCAAACTTGAGAAGTTCTTATGCCATTCAGGGGGACTTGTTTACACTTTAAAAATGCTGGAGAATAGCTGGGAGAACTTGCATCACTCCAGAGGTGGTCATGGAGAAGGCAGCTATAAGACTGGAGAGTTAGCTAACTAGAAGGAACAAATAGAAAGACATAAAATGAGAGGGGGGGGAGACAGCAGAGAGGGCAATAGAGAGAGGAAGATGAATAGGAAGAGGGAGAAGAAAAGGGAGAGGGAGGGATTTCAGTGCTACGTGATAGCATTCAGCTAGCTCCCTGTGTTTTCTCTGTCTGCTTCTTCAGTTCTTTTTCTACTTTTGGCTTTTCCATTTGCTCTATTTCCTGCTAGTGTCTTGGTCATTCATAAATACACAATATGCAGTGAAGGATGCAATAAAGATGAAGAAGCAAATGAATTAAGGAATTAGAATAGCAGTTACATACTCTTATCTAACTGTGACTGGAAACAGTGGTTGACATATGTCATTACAGCTATTCTGGATAAAGACTGGGAGGGTTTCTGGTCAAGGATGGCATTTGCAAAAGAAAAAATTGTGAGATATCATCTAAATCAACAAGTTAACCTTGGTGGTTTAGATCTCTAATCTAAGCTATGTGTGAGGAATTGGTAGGACTATGGCCTGAGGATGGTCGAGGAATGGGGGGCAATGAGACTCTGTCCAAAAATAAAAATGAAGCAATAAAAAGTTGGAGTATGATTCAAGTGGGACCATGCCTTCCTAGGAAGCAGAAAATCCTTAGTTCACATAATGATAGAGTTTTGAGAGATGGGCGGGGAGAGGGGGTTGGAGAGAAGAACAGAAACAAAGGGAAACAAAAATTGAGAAAAATACAAATTTAAAGTACAATTATTTATCCTAGAAATCATTAGGCTATGTAGATCCTAATTACAGATAGGTTTCATTTTGAAAGCCATGTGCAAATATATTTCCTATAAATGTAGTCTTATAAATTAAATCCATTGGATGACTTTTTAATAAGTGAGTGTTTTCATTATTCCCTAAGTAAATTAAAATTTCATACTGTTATTGTTTTAAATAAATTTAGATTTTCCCATAATAATGTTATTTACAGTAGTTCCATTTGCTTAGAAGTTAGCTCTGTTTTGGGGAGTAAGAAAATTTCATCTTGAACCAATAGCATATCACAACTCTTAAGGTAAAGTAAGTAAACACAACTCCTTTGGCTAGTGTATGTCCCTGCTTATTGGAATTGAAGAAGTAAAAATGATGCATGTACATTATACTCTGGTACATACATATGTATATTAAATTATATATGCAGCCATAAAAGTGACATATACATAGGGTGTCAATCAGAAATATCATAATACATATATAAATCATAGTTACATTTGTATATGTGACATACGGATGTCACATTACATGCTTTATACACATCTTTCATCCATAGTTTGACCTTTTATGCACCAAGAGTGGCACTGCATCCTATGTGTGTGCTCTTTCATCTAACATCTCAAGATCTTCTGGAAGAAGCAACTTTCAAACATTTTTTGGTTCCAGTCATATTGTGCACACCTCTATAATCCCAACATTTAGAATGCCGAGGCAAGAAGAGTCAAGACTTTGAGACCAGGCTGAGCTCCTGAACTACATACAATGAACCTGTCTCAAAACAAAAATAAAACCAACCAATCAACAAAAACCTTCATTCTTATGATTGACATATGACAATATCATCTGCTCCAGTAGAATGTAAACTAGCAGAGGTGGCATTTAGCAATGCATGTAAAATACAAATGCCACTGTGTTATCAAAGCTGAATGCAAAATTGACAGACTTCAGCACTTTTCGTGCAATTCATTCTCTCTTCTTGGAAGCTTAGCTGAGTCCTTTTTTAGCTGTGGGTTGGTGTTGACTTCTCTGTGACTGGATGCATCTATGCAAGCAGATACAAAGTAAAGCAGCACCCTTCCGTGTCTGGCTCCATTTTTTAAATCAGTCCTGGGCCTTGAACTCAGAGCCTGAGCACTGTCCTTGGGCTTTCTCAAGGCTACAGTTCTGCCACTTGAGTCACAGCACCACCTCCAGCTTTTTTCTATGTATTTGGTAAGAGGAATCTAACCTGGGTCTTCATGATTCTAGGTAAGTACTCCACCACTAGGCCAAACTCCCGGGATGCCTGGCTCCATTTTTGTTGTATTTGGGGTTTTAATATGAGAATTGAAGAAACTGAACATTCACCGTCGTTTCTCAGTCAGCATTTATGGGTTATTTGCAAGGTATTGAATTATTAGGAATTAGGTTAAGAACTTGCATGGTGTAGTATGGAAACAAAAGATGGATATAGGTAGCAGCGGCACACAGGAGACACTAGGTGTCAAATGATCCAATACCATTTGTGGGTGGAGACTGGAGGGGGAAATAGGATAAGTTGAATTGAAAATGACATTTCCCCAAAAGAAATGCACTCATTACCTGATTTATGAAACAGTAATCCCTCTGTACATCACTTTAATAGCAATAATAAAGATGTTTTAAAGATGGGTCTAAGATAATGCAACTTGCTATACAAGGCAGTAGTGAACTATATAATAAAACAAAAAGGGTAAGAATTTTCAATTTCCTTATATGAGGCGAAGGAGACTTCTTTTCATGCCCCTCACTGTGGAAAAAGGTGATAACATTTAATATGGTTCTGTATCTAATCCAAAGAAAACAGGAAGTGCTAGAGTGAATGTTTTCTTATTTCTTCCAGAGATGGTTCGTAAATACTGCTCCGAGATTCAAAGCAAACATGTATGATAATTGAATGTCTTAGCATGTGGGAGTTATTTTTTCTTATTGTTTGGTTGTTGGGATTTTTTTGTGGCTTAACATAATGGCTTCATGTACCACTCATCAGACATTTTTCTTCTGGAAAGTCAAATGTGTCATGCTCATATAAACTTTGGGAAAGAGATGATGTAATGCCTTTTTCTGTTTGGAGGGACAGAAATTCATGTGTGTTAAAAACAAACATATTACATAGATTAATATGGATCTATGACATACAAACCCTCATCCTAATTTTAATTATGTTCTAAAATCTAAGTGCCAGTGATTGTATATAGAGATTCCCTTCTTGAATACTTGTTTGTTAAACATGTCATTTGAAGTATGGTGTAAAAATCCATGTTTATAAATTCTTTAATAAAAAAGCAAACAAATAAGTAATTGTGAATGTGAGTTCAAATGCTGTTGATCTTTGTAAACAATTCATTCTCATGAAAGGAATCAAGGGTAACATTAATGAAGAAGCATTATACTTATAAAGGGGAATGTTGAAGTAAAACCCCTTTGTGAAACTGCTGAACGATGATAATCAAAATATTCATTAAAAAGAGAAAAAGGGAAAGAGACAAAGAATGTCACTGAAGTGAAACCCTAAGTACTACATGTGCAGAAGAGAATCCTAAGAAGTACAGCACAGCTTAGGGAAATGCAGTCACTGTGGTATGATATGACCTTTCTTGTACTTTCACTCAAGACACAAGTTCTCTGAATATAAATTAAAATTAGTACCATATAATCTTTAATTGCTTATTCTAAATCCAGCAAGAATCTACCATTTAGTTTTTGAAAGTTAGGTACATTGAGCAATTGTCTTTTCTGCAAGCCAAGTTTCCTCACTGTGCTTTGAGTTTTTAGGTGAAATTTAATCAACCTTTTCTTTCTTCTTCAGTATTAGACTTTTCACAAGAAGTCTATCCATCCCAGAAGCTTGTCTCTCTGATCCTGGGTAAAAGAAACAATTCTTTTGCTTCTAGACTACTTGGGCCCTCCAGAGAGATCATTGCTGATCCTTGTAGCCCATAGCTTGCTTGAACACAATCTCTTTCAGGGTAGTGACAGGTTCTCGCTTTCTAACTGTCCGATCTGTACAAGCCCTCTCTTTGTTAGAAGTCTATTCTATTTTACTGAATAGGAATAAGCTGAGTTTTCCATGTGTCCATATTTGTTCCAGGGGAAACATCCACGTATCTTTTTTAAATTTTTATTTATTTTTTGGTGGTGGGGCTTGAATTCAGGGTCTGGGCTCTGTCCCTGAGCTATTCAGCTCCAGGCTAGTGCCCTATCATTTTGAGCCTTGGCACAACTTTTGGTTTTCTGGTGATTAATTTGAGATAACAGTCTCAAGGACTTTTCTGCCTGGATTGACTTTGAACCATGAGTCTAGGAACTCAACATCTTGAGTAGTTAGAATTCCAGGCTTTAGCAACCAGTGATGGGCCATATATTTTTAATTCTGATAAAAAATGAGAGAGCAGGCTTAGCCTAGGGTAGTGAGGTTATTTCAGTGTGCATTGTCCCATATCTGAAAACTCCAGGAAATCCATTTATCACCTCTTCAGAGGCCCCGCCATTTAGGCCTATAGCTCATTGACTGGTATTCCTCTTCTGTGAGCACAAGTGATGATCACATCAAGTTTTTCTTTTTTTCATATATTTTTATTGTAATTAATAGAAAAGTGACATTATAGGCATCAGATAGAAGGTGAATTACTTCACAAACATTGATACCCTCTCTCATATTTTGGTCCCCATTTCCCTCCCTCCACCCCAGCCCCTCATCTTGTTTCCCCCCTTCCCTATAATATTTCAAATAACCAAATAAACATATATACAATACATCAGATAATAAGGTAAGATACTATAACAATATGAGATAATCAAGGGGCAGCAAGAGAGATGGTTTCCCTCATTTGTCAAAATCAGTAGAAACCTTGGGTTCTCCTAGCAGAGGTTTACAATAGAGCAAAACCTAGATACATAAGGCTATATAGGATGATGCTAAATGAAAGGACCTCCAGGATATAGAAACAAAAGCCATATAATGTGGGATTGTTGTTCTTATTGCACATCAAGCTTTTCTTTTTTAATTTTTATTGTAATTAATAGAAGTGTTACATTATATTTACCAGATAGAAGGTGCATTACTTCACAAACATTGATATCTTTTCTCACGTTTTGGTCCCCATGTCCCTTCCCCCAAGCCCAGCTCCTCATCTTGTTTTCCTTTCTTCCCTATCTATTTCAATTAACCAAATAAACCTATATACAATATATCAGATAACAAGGTAAAATAATGTAACAATATGAGATAGCCAAGGGACAGCAAAAGAGATGAGAGATAACAAAGTACATTAAGAACAACAGTCACACATTATATGGCTCTTGTTTCTATATCCTGGAGGTCCTTTCATTTAGCATCATACTATATGGCCTTATGTATCTAGGTTTTGCTCTATTGCTCTCTGTTAGAAGAGCCCAAGGTTTCTACTGATCATAACAAATGAGGGAAACCATTGAGCCTATGTTCCTTTGAGTCTGGCTTATTTCACTTAATATGATCTTTTCTAAGTCTTTCGTTTTCCTTACAAATGGGGCAATGTTCTAACAGCAGTATAGAATTCCATTGTGTATAAATACCACATCTTGTTGATCCAATCATCAACTGGGGGGCATCTGGTTTGGTTTCATATCTTTGCTATGGTAAATAGTGCTGCAATGCACATCAATGTGCTAGTGGATTTAGTATGTCCTTGTTTCTGGACGATTGGGTAAATGCCAAATAGTGGAATTGCTGGGTCATAGGCTCTATGTTTAGTCTTTTGAGGAACTGCTATACTGCTTTCCATAATGGTTGAACGAGTTTGCACTCCCACCAACAGTGTAGTAGTGAGCCCTCCTGGCCACATCCCTGCCAGCATCTGTTCTTATTAGATTTGTTAATAATGGAGACTCCTTTCTTTAGGATCAATGCTATTAATTCCAACTGTGTTCACTGTGCAATTCTCCATGCATAATATGCAAAATTCTTCACTGCAAAACTGACCACTATAAATAATCATGTTGTAAATTTGCATCATTTCTCAAAGATAGAATGTCATTGAGATTCAATAATGTCAGTCTATACCATCATCCCACAGTAAGGATTTTTATTCTGGCAGTTATCAAAATATATTAAGTAAATATATAGTTATATATGTTTCAATTAATATCAAATTCAGTAATTTAAAACACTAAAGAACATGTTAGAAGATTAGTAACTAAATGAAATAAAATAGTCTTTAACCAAGCATGATTGTGCGTAATCTCAGAATTCCAGTGGTAGAAGCAGAAAAGTCTTGAGCTTTAGACTAGTCTGGGCTACATAGTAAGACACTGTCTAAAAATCACATAAAAATGGCATCATGTATACAAAATATTTGGCATTTGTTCACTTATTTGCCCTTCATCATGCAAACTCCAATCTATTTTAAGGGAATGTGAATAGTTCCTAGACATATATTTTGTCCCTCACCATAACATTGGAAATCCTTTCCTTTCCTCTCCCATGTCCCTAAAAGCATGTCCATATAACATGTATCTTTGTTTCAGCCAGACAAAGGTGTCCATCTCCCTGGAAATGACTGTGATACTGACACATGGTATATAGAAGATATATGTATATATATATGACATATATAAAATATAAATAAATATATGTAATATAAAATATATTGTTTATTTTTTGCTGGTTCTCATGTGGAACTCAGGAACTGGGTACTGTCCTTGGACTTTCTCAAAGCTAGCCATTCTACTGCTTGAGCCACAACAATACTTCTGGCTTTTGATATGTATGTATGTAGTATTGAAGAATCAAACCCAGGGCTTCGTGCCTGCTAGGCAAGCATGCTGCTATTAGGATATGCTCCCAGCCCTGTAGAAGATATTTTATTTTCAAATATTCATGATAAGGTGATGGAGGTCACAGCTACTAATTTGCCTAATGATTTCTAGTTTAATGCTAAATAAGCTGGAACACTAATGTCACTAAATTCTGATCCTGCTTACTTCCCTAAAAATAGGGATGAACAATGACTAAACCCAAACTATCATTGTCCCCATGCAGGGGCCTGAAGTTGATATTGTTGGATGACTTGTTTCTCACAGGTATTTAAACTTAGAGTTGATGGATATGTTTTCTTTCTCTCCAGTTACAAATGGAAAGTTTTTATGCCCATGGCATATAATCTAATCTCACAGAGAAAAGAGAGTCGAAAACAAAGAAATTGGTGGGATGGGATGTCATTACTGGTATGATACTAATACAGAGTTTCAATTGCTGATTATCCTTTGTTCTAGCATGAACATCTTTGGAATTGGCTCTTGTCTTGGTAGAGATTTAGATGGAGTTTCTGGTGTTTGCCAGAGACACTCACTGAAGAGTTTGGACCTTTCATTTTGCCATGGTGGTCAGCTTTCCAGACCATTATGGAACAGTAACACACACTTTAAATGAATTCTGTCTTAGGAAAACATGGAGTCTTTCATGCAATGAGGGAAAATCATAATTTAAGTATATACACATCTATTCTAGACAAATCTCTCTTCTAGTTATAATAATTATTGAGAGTAGAATTAGTCAGTTTTAGAGGCACCAATACCAGACTCAAGTGCTGGGCGTTATCTGTTACAAACGAAATGGTTTAAAACACTGAACATCACTTTGCACTCTAGTGCCAACCTCACTTCAGCCTTGTGAGGATGAGGTCAGGGAGTATATATACAGTGTTTCATGATGAACTTGCTTGAAAAGCAAGGCATCCTCAGTAACCACAGCTCATTGTTAGCATAAATCTAGGGAGTTTTTGTTCAGGTCTGGCATTTTGGGAAGCAACAACATTATTGTGGAAGGACAGGGTTTCTGTCATCTCTATAAATCTTCAATACCATTTTATTTTAGCTGTCACTTTCTCCTTTTACATGATGTATGGCTTAGAAATGACGTTAAGAGTGAATAATAGAGGGTACTTTTGATTAGCTGACTTTAACAAGGACCTGGAAAACTTTGGTTAATTACAGACCATGGGAAGCTGGTAATTAGTAGTACAACACTGATAGTAAAATGCATTATAGACTGATTTGATCATAGCAGTTTTGTAATTTAAAAAATTAACCAGTATACAACAGGATGTGGGAAATGTGGCTTTTGTGGGTATGGTGATGATAAAAGCAGTGAATTTAAATTGCCCAACAAAGTATTCATGATATTTTCTTCCTGATTCATGCTACCCCCATGATTGATTACTTCTCAAAGCTTCCCTAATGTAAGATTTTGTATGCTGACCAGAGAGAGGGTGATGCTAATTGTCTTGATTAGCTGAAGTGTTGATCAATTCTCCATAGTTTATAAGAGGAGATAATACACACGTGTACTCAGAAGATACTTTTCAATGCAAGTTGCAAGGGAAAGCCACTTTGCCTTATTTAGGTTTTCAGTGCTTTATCTTTTGAGGCATAGTCTTTCTATATGACTCTGACTGGACTTGAATCTGTGAAAGTTCAGTCTTGGCCTCCCAAGGGCTATGATTATGTGTATACATCATCCTTCGGCTATAACTAGATAAATCCTTTACGGTGAGTTATATATCTTGATATATTTCTGCAAGGAAGAATGATATTCCCTCTTCGAAGTAAATGAAAGAAAACATGGTTATACATGCTTAGGCTCCAGTTGATAATCTTCATTATTCCTTCTGTGCTTCATTATCCAGAAGCAAATGCAAATGTTGAGAACTTCATTTGAATTTGTGTATATTATGTGACTGTTTTAGATTTTCCTTTCAGAATGGAGTATATTTTCAAGTAAATTCTGAATATTTCCTTTTTAACAGGGCTCATACCTTGAGAATTGAAATCTTAAAACTAATTTCTGTTTACATTGAACAATTGACCACCAACTCCAAAGGATCCAAGTGTGTCAGCTGATAAATAGGGTGGCCTGCAGAATAGCATTGTTGATGTGCAGTATGATTCAGACATGGTGCTTAGACAGATATTTTTACTTTTAAAACAAACAAGATGAGAGGCCAGGAATTTGGCCTAGTAGTAGAGTTCTTGCCTAGCACACATGAATACCTGGGTTGGATTCCTCAGTACCACATATATAGAAAAATCTGGTAATGGTGCTGTGGATTGAATGGTAAAGCTCTAAGGAGAGTTCTTCAGGCTCTGAGTACAAGCCCCAGGACTGGCAAAACAACAACAACAAAAAAAAAAACACAAAAAAATTCACAACACACACAAAAAGGACCCCAAGATGATTTGGAGGGGTCCAGGAAGGGAAGGTGGGAGAAGAACATGGAAAGAGGCATCACTGTTCAAGAAGTAATGTATCCATACTGACTACCTGATTAATGTAACCGTAAGCCTTCCATACATCACCCTGACAATAACATACAAGCTTTTAAAAAGAGGCCTTTCAAATATATTGAAACTATTAAAGTACATAATAAAGATATAATTTAAATTAGTTAAGCAAAACCTGACAGCGTGTGTGTGTGTGTGTGTGTGTGTGTGTGTGTGTGTGTGTGTGTAGTCAGGATATATATATATATATACATCTATACATGTGTACATATGTACGTATATACATACATACATGTAAAATATATGTGCTTGGTTAGTTTGTGTACATATGAATATATATGTGTAAATATAGATACATAAACATTCAGTACTTAGATGACAAAGGCTTGAACTTCAGACACCACTGGAAGTCTAGCTTTCCTCTTGTGTTGTGATGCAGGATAAAGTCCTTAAGTGTTCAGAATCATACTTCCAATGTCCAAATGGAGCGAATTGGATTTAGCTATTAGATCCAAAGAGTACAAGAGCGTGAACTCAATATTTGCGTACCCATTGGTATGGACAAGGTATTAGAAATATTAACACAACTACATAGACATAAAAATCTATGACTCTATACACATAACATTTTACATAGAGTAATATGTATCTATGACATACAAATGTTCAGCGTAATTTTAATTATGTTCTCCATCTAAGTACCAGTGATTGTATATAGAGATTCCCTTCTTGAATACTTGTTTGTTAAATACATCATTTGAAATATGATGTAAAAATCAATGTTAATAAATTCTTTAATAAAAATAAATAAATAAATAGAATCTTAAAAGGAAAGCATTCAGTCCTTTGTTGATATGTAGGAGCTTTGAAATACTTGTTAATTATATTAATTGTTAGGTATATCAATGGGGTGATGATAGGGATTATAAGGTCTTTTCCTTAGCTCACAAAGAGGCAGTGGTATTAAACTCTTCCTATCTGGGTTCTCTTCAAGTGTTACATAGAACTCAGCCTGGTGCATCTGCATCCTTAGGACAAATTCAAATCTAATACACTCTTCAAAAGAATTGCTTTTATAGGGTGAATCTGGGAACAGTATATTTCCTGGCTTAAGGACTGAGATGAATAGTAATCATGCAACATTGCTTCCATCTTATACTAATCTCAGTATACTAATGTGAGTGAAAGTCCTTCAAGAGACTACTGTGCCTTTTTCTCACTTGATTTGTAAACATTAATTCTTGAATATGTACTTTGTCTTAATGACATAAATAACACCAAATGCAAGGAAATTCATTCAATTGCAGTTTATAATCATGCTTCTTAAAAGTAAGAAAGAATGTTCTCAAAAATAACAAAACTGCACATTGGGAATCATTTTACGTTGACATATTTGTGATATCAAGTAATAATTGTTGGCAGTGTGACAAAAATACTACAGGTATAAAAAGCAATGTAATTGTCAGCCAATTTATACAGCCAAGTTATGGTGAACATACATGTAACACACCCATATCTTTTGAATTATACAGTATCTTCCTTATTTCATAATGTATTTTTGGAATATAGGAGAGTAATGGCTCAGTGATAAAACTGGAGAAGAGAGATAGGGAAGTGATTTTGTAATATTGGCTTTATTTGACAAAAGAGTTATTATCCTGTTAGTATTCATCAATATAGGATCAGAAGTGTAACTCACTTACAAACGATCGAGAATTTCTACAAAATGTTAGCAAAGTAAGTTGAATTTTTAAATATATATACAAAATTCCATTTATATCAAAGGAAGAATAAAGTGTTTGGAGTTTTCATCAAAACTTTGTTTTTAATGTTTATTTTAAATATGTTTCTATATATTAATTTCTTATAACAGGAATTTAAGATCCACCCAACTAGTAAGTGAGCCACTGGATGTTCTTTTTGTTGTTTGAAGACTAGTTGATTCCCATTCAGCCAGTAGAGGACAGCAAAGCACACATATTAGTAACTCTAAACCTATTTTCTTGTAGAAGAGCAAAGACGGAAAATGGCATGAAATCTGATTCAGTTTGAGTGTATGTATGTATGGGTGACAGTTCTTTTGTGCAGAATGTTTAAGATTAAATGGGGAAGGTTTTAGAACCTCAAGAGACCTGATAACTCTATTTATTCACCACAAACTGAGAAGCTGCCATGATTGTGCTTTAGACTCCCTGCAAATCTAAGGTAAAGGCTACTTTGATTCTTCTCTCAATGAATGTATAGCCTATTTAAATAATCTGAGATTTATCTTCAATGAGCATAATGCTTGCCTGCTTAGCAAGCATAAACAGCACTGAGTTCAATACTCGGTACTGACTCGGGGAGGGATAGTGTCTGAAATTTAAATTGAGTAGATGAAGGAAGATGAAAATGAAACTCAAAAAAGAGTGTGTTAGTATCTTGCTATATAGCCATCCGGCCTCGAATTCAAGAGCCTCCTGTTGTCGCCTTTGGAGTACTAGGTTTGCAAATGTGAGCTATTATGTAAAGAAGGATAGTAAACTGAATGGTATGTCTCTGATCTTTATTTCTTCTCCTCTTTCTTCTTTTTTACCTTCTCCTCCTCTTCCTCCTCCCCCTCCTTCACTTTGTCTTTCTGTTCTTTTGCTTTGAAAGCCTTCATTTCGCTTACTTAATGCCCTTTGACTCCATCTTTTTGCCTCTCACTGAGACTAGGCACTCTAAAGCCTGTCACTCTGCCTCTCCATCAAAGTTAAACTGAAACAATCTGAAAACACTACTGAGTTATTTGGGGGGTAATATGTGAGTTTTCTCCCTATGAACTAAAGGGCTGATCTATAAAGCACAATGAACACAATCAGTAGGATTTACAATAGGTATTTCAATGGTTCCATCAAAATAGAACAAAAGGGAAAAGCTCATTATGTAAACAAGTTTAATAGTTGAAATAAGAAATGATACATTCTAAGGAGAACCAGGAAGGAAATTGTTTTCTTCTGCCATTGATAGAAATGGAGATATCATTTTACTGAAGCTAAGACTCAGAAGCATATGTAGGAATATTTTATTTGTTGACCCATCAAGTTACAGGGGATAACACAGTTGATGGTTGTGAGATAATTACATTGTAAATGTAAACTTTCTCTTAAATGTTTTATTGGGTGGTTGTTTTGCTTACAAGGAAACTTTGGAGAAGCCTTAAACTCAAGATGTCTTTCTCTTCAATAACAGCTTTTATTAACCTCCTGATGTTTGGCTCAGAAGGTTGTGGTTGTACTCCTGCTGATACCAGTCACCCATTGGTAATAACAGTAATCATTGGGCTCAAGCAGTGAGAGGCTAATGACTGGCATTGTTTGTGCCTAGCATCATGACTGTCTAAGAATTAAGTGTGAGAAGTCTGTTGAAATTCTATTCAGATAAATGCCTAGTAAATTTCTACTATGCTCTTAGCAAAGCATTGAATAGTTGAAGTTCACAGCAATGCATTAGAATAGTCACCTTTCTTTAAAAGATTTTTAAAGGAGAGGGGACTCACAAACACAAAATGTGCTTTAAATATTAACTGGAAGTGATTCCTGTCAGATTGGAAGTGTGATTTAAACATTGAACAATTTTACTTAATGTCTAAGTGAGGAAAGAAAATTGTGCAGACATAGATTCATGTAGGATGATGTTCTACCTTGCTGCCTGATGCAATTTACATATCCCAAGATAGTAAAATAAAAGTACTCATCACTCTGTACACATTCTGGAATGCTGATGAGTGGTCCCTTCTACTTTGCTCATTTTGAAAATAAAGCAATCAGGATGTTGGGAGATGATGTGATTATTATAGGTTACAAAGCAATAGAAGTTAAGGATAGCATTTGAATACACATTTTTACCCCAACAAATACTTGCAGGAGGCATTTAATCTTCAATAACAAACATAGTGATTATTTCATTAAGGGCTCACTAAAAATAGAAGTGCTATTTTCTACTTGCATAAAAATCTTTCATATCATGGATAAAACATTGGAGAAAATTCAGAGAATGAACAAGATAGACTAGATTGTATATTGTCATCAGTGAAATGATGTAACTACCAAATTTTAAACTCATTGATTTGAAGCAATCTTCAGGGAGGATTTTCACCAAGGCTAACACTGTATCAATTCATTCAGCTTCCACTCTATGAATCTGAGAGATTTTAGGGTACACATAATAGTAAACATTATTTTTAGCAGACAATGCAATAGTGTATCTGCCAAAGGGAAGGGATAACTTGTCAACACTGCTCATTTGTTGACAATCCAACAGGGAGGGTTGATCTATGTGCAAGCGATTAGGAGGGGCTGGGGTTGGTGTTTAAGGCTATTGATCTGGATTAATGACAACATTTGGATCTATTTCTAGATGATGCCAAGAAGAATAGGTGTTACTTCACTTTCCATTATTGGTATTGTAAAGGTTTGCACACAAATTTAGACACAAATCCCTGATCACACTAAAGCTGGGCTGGCAGTATGTTGCTGGAGAGAATATTTTGTCTCATTAGACTGATTTTATATTATGGTTCCTGACTACATCAGGCAAGGGATCATTGCTTTATTAATTATTTAATGTAGAACTGCAGTTCTAGTTTAAGTGGTCCCAGGGAATGGGAGAATGGGTGAATGGGAATTGTAACTCCTGGGTCACTTAGAGGTCTCATAACTTACCAACATGTAAGTTGGGGGGAATATTAGAGAAGAAAAGTGTCCACTCATCAAAGGAGATGAAGAGTACCCTTTCCATGAGTGTGGATAGCAATGAGGCCCTTGTGGTGGAATGGTACCTGAGTGAATCCATTAACAATGATCCTTTCAAGTTTCAGATCACTGAGGTTGTAGGAAGCAAACAGAAGTTTGGCTGTCCAAGTGCTGATGTCCTTATTCAGCAATTCAACAATTAAATGAGATATGAAAAGTGTCAAAGTCATTTTTAAGACCCTTAAAATGCATTTTATTGTAACATAACTTGATGCCAACTACACTCTTAGCCAATTTTAAATGCATGTGTCATTGTTACCTATAAGGAACATGACTGTGTAACAGATCTCAGACTCTGCTCAAATTGTTAAATTCAAGTGTTATGCTTATTCATCATTCCTTCTTCACACAATTACTGACAACTACCATTCCCTGATCATATTAACCTGGCCATTTTGGATCCTACATAGAAGTAATATTAGGGGGTCTGGAGTGTGGCCTAGTGGTAGAGTGTTTGCCTAGCATGCAAGAAGCCCTGGGATTGACTCCTTGATACCACATACACAGAAAAAGCCAGAGGTGGTGATGTGGCTCAAGTGATAGAATGTTAGCCTTGAGAAAGCTTAAGTATAGTACCTAGGCCCTGAGTTCAAGCCAAAGGACTGGCAAAAAAAAAAATAGAATAAGGCAACATTTTCCTTCTGGGACTGGATTATTCACTTAAGATGATGACTTAAAAAGCTATTTATTTCATCTAGTGAGGAATATTTAAGAGCTTTCACATGTTGCCATTGTGAATACTGTTGAAATGAACATAAGTGTAGTAATAACTCCTGAGAGTCAAATGTCATTACTTTAGGCTAAATACCCATAATAGAATTTTAATTGTTTATAGTGACCTCCACAGTGGTTTCCAATAGTAGCTTATATCTTTGCATTCCCATCATCAGTGTGGAAAATTTCTAGTATCTTGAAACTGTCATCCACACATGGTTTGTTTTGTCATAGAAGCTATCCTGAGAAGGTACAAGTAATTTTATTTGCATTCCTTTAAGGATAGGGAGCATTAAGTATTATTCCATGTACCTAGTGGCTAGTCAGATGTACTTTTTGGAGGAATATTAAATAGTTTGACCTTTTTATCAGATTATTATCTTATCGCTATTAAATTGTAGATGTCTTAGCCGCTTTTTGATGGCTCATGTCTTTAATTCTAGCTACACAGGAGACTGAGATCTGAGAATTTTGGTTTAAAGACAGCTTACGAGACCCATATCTCCAATTAATCACCAGACAACCAGAATTAGAGCTGTGGCTCAAAGTGGTGCTGAGTTCAAGCCCTATGAAAGGCAAAATATTGTAAGAGCCATACAAATATTTTAAATGAATCACTTATCCGATACACAATGCTTAAACATTTTTCCCACTCTGTTGGACACTTTTTACTTGAATTTTGCTTCTGTTGTATCAAACCTTTACTATTTAATAAAGTACTTTTGCTCTACTTGATTCTATTGTTCTTGCTTGAGGCTAGAAGAACCTTTATTTTTATCTGGTTTAGTTTCTTTCATTAATATTTAGTTTTAGTAGTTTCCCTTCCTCAGTTTATTTTTAGCTATTTTAATCCTTTGTGCCACCATAAAACCAATTGCTTTCTCAATTTCCTTTATAAGCAGTTTGTTATCAGTGCACAGATTCAAAATTTTTTCTTTACTTTTTGTTTTTATATTATGCAACATTACTGAATTGATTAGTTTGGGGTAATCTTTGGGGATTTCTCTATATATAAGGACAGGATTTAATTTCCTTTTCAATGTTGATGATTTTAATTTCCTTTTCTTGTCTGGTTGTTCTGGCTAAAAGTCCCAGTACTATGTCCAGTAGAAATGGCAGGAGAGGGCATCCCTATCTTGTTCGTAATCTTAGAGAAAAAAAAAGAGTTTAGTTTTTCACATGTATTTATAAGCTTTCAACATGTGGCTTTTATTATATTGACATAACTTCCTTTTTATTTTTATTATCATACTTTAGTTTTAAAAGAGGAGATTTCATTGGAACACACACACATACACATAGCATCCTTATCAATCTCATCTCCTCTATAAATCTCCCTTCCCCCTTCCTTTTCTTAAAATTGTTTTTTCACATATGCCATTGTTTTATTTTCATGGATGCAAATGTTTCATTTTCATAAATTCAAACAAACTACTTGGGCCATAATTGTTCTCATACTTTTACTTTTTTTTATTGTATGGGTAATATATACAGGGGTTACAGTTATGTTTGTCAGGTAGTAGGTGTATTACTTCTCACATATTGATATCCCTTCTCATGGTTTTGGTCCCCATTTCTCTCCCCCAACCCCTCCCAATCATCTTGTTTCCCCCCATCCCTTTCCTATTTCAAATAAAGAAATAAACGTTTATAGAATATACCAGGTAACAAAGTCGGATACAGTAACAATATGAGATTAACCAAAGGGCAAAATAAGAGAGGAGAAATAACATAGTATTTTAAGAATAACAATCAGATGAAAATCGTGCTTCCATATCCTAGAGATCCTTTCATTTAGGCTCATCCTATATGGCCTTATGTACCTAGGTTTGGAGCTATTGTAATCCTCTGCTAGGAGAGTCCTAGATGTGTACTAATTTATTACAAATGAGGGCAACCATTGAGCCTATGTTCCTTTGGGTCTGGCTTACTTCACTTAATATGATTTTTTTCCAAGTCTTTCCATTTCCTTACAAATGGTGCAATGTCATTCTTTCTGAGGGCAACATGGAATTCCGTTGTGTATAAGTACCACGTCTTTTTTCATATTTTTTTTATTGTAAGTATCAATGTATGTGAAGTACCACATCTTCTTGATCCAGTCATCTACTGAGAGGCATCTCGATTGCTAGGTTAAATAGTGGTGCAATGAACATCTTTGTGCTAGATCATAGGGGAGGATCTATGTTTAGTGTTTCGAGGAACTGCCATACTGTTTCCATAGTGGTTGAATGGTACTCTTTCTTTATTAACTATACATTTTCCTTTGTTCCTAGAATTTTGGAAGTTCATGATAAAAGAATGTAGAATTTGTTTAATGCTTTTTTAATACTCATTGTATTGATCACATAGTGTTTAAAAGGAGTAGGTATTTTCTGGGGATTTGCTACTATTTCATTATTAATTTTTACATATTTTTCATCCTAATTAGTGGTCTATAGGTTCCTCCATCTCTCTCCCTCTGTATGTGTGTGTATGGGGGGTTAAATTGTTTCAGTCCTTTGATAATTTTCTGTTTTTCTTTGGAATATAAGTAAATATATGTTTGTATAATCATCTGAGAACGCAGCTAAAAATAATTGATTTGAATTGATAAAAGTCTCTAGTCTTTCCTTGACTCCCTTGGTAATAGGCAATGAAAGTATTTCTCCCATCTTCACAGACTAGCCAGTGATGTTGGCTTTCTCTCTGACCACAGTGGGAAGCAATCAACTACAGTTTTTACACATTCATCCTAACCTGAGATTGGGATGAGAAGTAGCCACAATAATATATAATAGTACAGATTACATATGGCTTGGCTATGTCAGATATAACAGAACTCCAAAACTTGCAAAGCAGATAGATATTAATGCTTTAGGTAGTGCCAGAGATTTTAGAGTATGGATTATGTTGATTTTTTCCTACTCAGTAGTTGAGACTTGAGATTTTTTAAAACTATGAAATACTTATGCTCAGACATTACTCCTATCCTTCCTTGACAACTAGAATTTGTTGCCTCAGAAGAACTTTATGACAGGCAAAGCTAGAGTTGATCCTCTAAGGGAACTCTCACAAGTCTGACATAGTGGACACATAGACCATGTGTTTCTTTAGAGTTTATCCTGATAATACAATGCTCTTTCCAGAATAAGATTTGTGAAGAGATGCTTTCGGTTCACTATTAATGTAAGTGTGAAGCTACTCGTTTTTGCATTTCTCAATGAAGAAATAGGTACATGAATATTTACTGTAATTGGTGTATTGGTGAGTCAAAGGAATATTTATCTTGACATCATCTATCTATATGAAATCACTTCTCATGTCTCTCTTGGTGATTTATACAACTTCAAAAAACTCCAAAATATGTGTGTGTGTTTACGTGTGCGTGTGTATGTGGTGTATGTGTGTATCCATATAGGAGGTAAGGAATGCTAGACCAACCTAACTGAAACAAACTGAATTATTCTAGTCCTTGCCTCTCATTGGAAGGCTGAAGAGACTTGTTGATGAATGTTTTCCTAAAACTATTCTTCTCTTGTGGAGCCTCATCTGTTCTGATCTTCACATAAAAAGGCAAGAATTAGAGGATGCTAAGGAATTCCTTTGTGCTTCACAACTGTTTGCTGACCTAATGAATTAAACCTTTGTATGTATCTTTTACTTTTTCTGTTCCCAAACTCCAGCATCTGTTTTACAAAACAATGATTGAGCAAACAATGAAGCCACAATTTAGAAGGTGCCACCAGCTTTAGCCATTAACTTGTGCCTCTCTTGTGTTATAGTAGTTCTAAAGGTAAATGTCTTGTCTTACATTAAATGTTCCATGCTGGCTATCCTCACCTGATCTGTGATTGTAAATTGCCACAATTGTCATGGGAAGATAAATACATGTGATGATACTATGACCTTATTACTGCTCTCAAGATAAGTAATTCACTAACTAGTAACAATCATTAATTCTGAGAGATATTTTTCTCATAGCTTTAGTTCATCGTGATTGTATGATCAAGATCTAAATCAGCAAAGGATAACAACTGAATAGGGTAAAGTCCTGGAGAAATCAAATGTAAATGTGCAGATGTTTACATGTGACATTACATTCACTGTTTTGTAAACCAGGGAAGCTCACAAACACATTGTCCTATAAAGGACATTGACATAGATAAGCCATATATACATACTTGAATTCTTCTCCTTTGATTCCAATGTATATGCTGCACAAACATACACATATGAGTACTCCAGAGTAAAAATAAACACTTTCCATGAAGCATACTGTAGCACATTTAACTTGTCAAAAAATATAGAGTGTAAATGAAAAGCCCCAGGCACAGAAGAACAATTATATTATGTGGTATAGTGATAGGCTAAGAGGTTTCGACAAAATGTGGCCAGGGCCAGGGCCTGAATATAATCTCTTTCCTGGAATTTGCATGATTTGCACACCCAGGCTTGTGCTGTGAAACCATTTTTGCCCTGAAGGAAACTCCTAAAATTAGGAGAAGTGAGAAGAGAATGAATACTAGTTTGTTTTATATGAGGAGATTTGCAAGATAATTGTCATATGGATCACACTGAAATCAATATCCACATCCCCTGTAATTGGTAGCCCTTTCAGCTAATCTGTCAAAATGTTGGGCTTGCTGGCTGGAATCAGATGTGTCAATTGAAGAGCTGGTGGTTGTTTCAGAGTACTAATAAAATTACTGAGTTATTGCAGCCTCCCAGACTTCTGGTAAATAACATGAATTCTACTATCTGTTTTTGTCAAATAAGTTATGATTGTGTCTCTAAAATCAGAAGCTGAGCAAGAATGTAGATTTTCCTTCTATACTGCCTAGAAGAGATTTGGAAGTGGGCTCTCTCTCAGAATCCTTGCTGTGATTGGGAAATTTGCTGAAGTTTGCCAACTAAACGTTGTACATTCCTTATACTGTTCTTGCCCACGGACTGCTTGTTTTGAGAAAACATGACCTCCCTCCTGGAACAGGTTATCTGCCCTTCCTTATCATCCATTGAGGATGACACATCAGTTTCACTGACAGACTTCATAGCTCTATGGGTTAAGATGATAAAGCTTTTGACAGATTGCAAGATGACATTTGGTGTTCAACATTTAGGATCAGGAAGTTGAACTGAGAGAAGCCAAAACTGATTCTGTTTGTTGGCCTCCACCCAAAAAATAAATGATCATTTTGAAATGTGATGAAAAAAAATTATGTTGCAATTCTCAAAGAAATCAAATGTAGTTAATTATTACCAAATTTAGTCATACTTGATTACATTGAACAGTGTAAGATGGCTGTCTTGTTCTTAATAAATAAATAAAAATAAATTGTCATTTTGAAATGTGATAAAAAAATTATGTTGCAATTCTCAAAGAAATCAAATGTAGTTAATTATTACCAAATTTAGTCATACTTGATTACATTGAGCAGTGTAAGATGGCTGTCTTGTTCTTAATAAACTCATTTAGTAGTGCTCCTACCAGCTTGCTATGTGACACCTAAAGTATGAATTTAGAGTTGGTAGCAGAAGATTGATGTCAAATGATCAATAGATCATATTGTTATTGGATTTTGGTTCATAAAATCAATGAGATGGGCATGATGAACATGTGCTTTGTAATCCAGTAGCTTAAAAATACTTACAACCCAAATGCACTCCGTCCCAGAATCTCATATCCAGCCCTTTCACATTTCTGGGGTTTGTTGTAGAATGTGGCAGAGCAATGGAGAATTCATGTTCTTTCTGTCAATCCATCTTGTGTTAGTTCCCAATGACTTCTGTTTTAAAGTGGCTAAGTAGATTTTTGATCACTGAAGTAAATAAACAAATGACCTTTTTTCTGGTATTTTTGGGTGTGTGTATCTTTGCTGTTCACATGGCGTGACTCTCAGCTAAGAGGCTAAGAAAGTGTTCAGAGCTAAGAATGTGTTCAGTAAATATTGTCTGTACTATGGGTGGGTCAAATACTTGTCATCTATGCTCTTTGACTTTAATGTGGTTATTTACTGATAAACCTACCATAAGTTGAAATTTCCATACATAGAGAGTACATTTAATACACCCTCTCCATCAAGCATCGTAGTTTGACCACCGGGTGTACTTTAGATGTGAAATGTTTACTCTGGATCACAGGCTGACTAGGAGCTATGGCTCAGGTTGCTGTCCAACAATGGAGAGTATATCAAAGCACTCACTCATCACTATCATGGGAAAAGATCAACATTTGAAGTCCAGTTTCTTCTGAAGGTATATTTTTATGCAATCTTAACATTGCTAAATCATAAGTAGAAGGCCACTAATCTATTAATTTAGGGACTACTTCACTAAACATATTTCATTAACTGGAAAATATTGTTGGTATTAATTGGTTTACTGGAGTTATTGAATTATTAATTTGTTTTCAGCTAATATTAGTAAAGATTAAAAAGTTAAGCAGGATGGTGGAAAACACAGTAGGTGATTCAAAAGTAAATGTTAATAAATATTTAATGAAATGAAATGTTAAAAATGAAAAAAAAGTTGATAAATGTTCAGATCATTTAAAAACTGAATTTAAGTACCAAATTTGGAGGGACTAAGAACTGATAGACAACTTTCCACAAAGATAAGAACTGACGTAGGTACATTGGCTTTCCCATGTAATCTGTATGCTATATTGCTTTTTATGCACTTTTTTAAAAGACAATAAATATTGCTTAATAATCATTTGCATTTTGGAGTGAGAGAGTTTTCACAGTGATTTGTTTGTAAGCAGAAAGAGAAGGAGAATCTCAAGACTCACCCTACAAAAAGGAACACATTTAAAATCCCAGGGCATAGGAGATTACAGCATAGAAATAGTCTTATGCAGCTCAATTTTTAAACTTATGTATCAATTGAAGGAGAACTTACTCTGTAAAAACTCTAAAAGCAATGAACTGTTTATTCTGAATGAGGCTCTAGGGAATGATTTAATAAGAAACACATGTTGTGTTTGCAGAAAACCCCAGAGAATAGTACTCATAATGCATAATTCTGCTATGGGCAAAAAATGACACCAATGCAAATTCATCAAGAAATTGAAAGGAAATGCTTGATTACTGATTTTTTCTTCCTCTGCCTCCTGCTTTTTTTCCAAGTATACATCACTTTATGGTATAAACAGATTGATAGTCACGTATCCCTCCCCCAATCTTTGTTCTTACATTGTCAAGTTTGTAGACTTTCATACAACTAAACAAACCTCACTACAGATCCAAAGGCTTTTAAAATTACAAGTCGGGCTTTTTAGGTCATGCAGTTTTTTGCAGGTGTTTTATGAATACTAATTTCAGTTACTTGTTGAGGATTAACTCATTACATGATATTTAATACTATTACAAGCACACATGGAGATCAGTATAAGATGTTAATGTGGAAATAATTGAATGGTTAAGTCTCTTATAAACGATAGCAGGTTCAAGGTTCTATCTATAAGAAAGTCAAGTTCTTTTGTATTTAGGGAGTGGGGGAAGTATTAGAATTACAAGGTGATAACATTGAGATTACTTTCAAGCATTTTCTAGAGAGAATCTCCTAAGTGACCTTCCTACATTGACTGTTTAAAAGTGAAGAGCCCTGGATCTGGATATTCTGTCATGTTGCTTTTATGATAACATGATGCACAGATATATTCTGCATTTTAATTCCTATAGGTTTCCTATCTTCCTTCTCTGGTCATGTTTCTTAATGTTATATCCCAGGACTTCTGGTTCATAGACAGATGGGATGAAGGTGATAGGGACAGGTAGTAGTAGCTCCATCTGTTGTTGTTTTATTTTGTTTGTTTTTTTGTTAAACTCACAAGGCAGTACAAGAAAGAGCTTGACAATAACTTAGAAGCATATAGAATTGTTATAGTTGGAAGCAACTTAAGAGAGCAGATAATACATTTCACATGGTATTTTTAGAAGAATTAAATTGCATCTGGGGTGTCTAACACCAGCAGAATAGTGTACAGCGAAAGATATCAACATGGTGATTGCTAACTCTAAAAAATATGAATGTGTATCTTCTTTCTCAGAAGAGTGTCTGTCTTCTGCACGTTCAGAGAACTGATGGAGGAAGTAGGAATATACTGAATAAAACTACAAGTGCCAAACACCCAACAGGATGTCATTGGAATGATGTCTCAGAAAGTTGGTGAGTTAAAAAAATGATGGTATCTTCATGAAAAGACCTCAGGAAGTGTCTCATTGAACACTAGAATTATGGTTTTTTTTGTAACATTTTCCAGTTTCAGCATTACTGAGCTTAGGCCATTTTTGTAGGTAATCTGAGAATTTCTATTTTTAAGTAAATATACTACCTGATTTTAAAATTTCTATTCCTCTCACATCTAACTAGTATTGAACCACTGCAAACATACACAGTAATGATCAAAAGTGATAGGGATGTAACAAATGAAACAAAAAATTTCAGCAAGTCATCAGGATGATTTACTCTCATCGGAAGGGGGTCCCTACAGGCAAATCCTTTTATTGAATTCTATAATTGAGGGATTTCCTGTAGTGTGTGGAATTTACTGCACATATTGAGTTTTCCCAGCAAAACACTCAGAAGACAGAATCAGTACTCTGCCTGCTGCTTCTCAAATTTACTTTATTGAGTTTCAATGATAGGATTCTGCTTTACATACTGACACATGAAGGACGATCTCTTTGTCTCAGGTCAAAGAGTTGAATATTTCATGTCCCCGTGTGTGTAACTTAACAGCCAAAGGATTGGAATACAAGTTAATGAGTAGTTTTATGTTTGTATTCCAAAGATTCTAGTTTATTCTTTTGTTCTATACGAGATTGCAAAGCTAAATCTGACAATTTTCTCAGAAGGAACTTCCTGCTGTTCTCCTTTTGCCTATTTCCCAATTATGTTTTCTTTCTATTGGGGAATGCCACTTAAATTTATTTTCTTAATCCACTATATGGTTTCCAGAGACCTACCTTTCTTTCTTTTTCTTCCTTTCTCTCTCTCTTTCTTTCTCTGTTTCTTTCTTTCTCTTTCTCTCTCTTTCTTTCTTTCTTTCTTTCTTTCTTTCTTTCTTTCTTTCTTTCTTTCTTTCTTTCTTTCTTTCTTTTTGCCAGTCCTGGGGCTTGAACTCAGGGCCTGAGCACTGCCCTTAAGTTTTCTCAAGACTAGCACTCTACCCTTGAACCACACTACCACTTCTGACATTTTCTGTATATGTGGTACCAAGAAATCGAACCCAGGGTTTCAGATTCATGCGTGGTAGATATAGATGTAGATGTAGATATAGATATAGATATAGATCTTGGGCTTTCCTGAAGATGTAAAAGTGAAGAGGAAGATAAGAAAAGGGAATTGTATTCTAAGGATTGATTTAAAATTTAATGTATAATATCATAGCAGCATTGTC
Source organism: Megascapheus bottae (assembly GCF_031878675.1). NCBI lineage: Eukaryota > Metazoa > Chordata > Mammalia > Rodentia > Geomyidae > Megascapheus > Megascapheus bottae. The sequence goes on along the minus strand of NC_143520.1, from coordinate 14,991,769 downwards.
ACACACAAGAGTACCCAGGCTTGTAGCAGAAAACACCCCCCCATTAAGCTGTGAATCTTAACTTACAAAGCTTTCACTATAAACATATGCAGACTTGTAGATGAATGACTATGTTTCAGCATTAATCAATTTCAAACATAAGAGGAAAATAGATTTATAGGATCCTTGAAGATAACATTGGGAGAGCAGTTTAAAGTAAACAGTTTCCACTGAAGTTATCACAGTTTAAAATGCAATGAGATGATTCATTGGCCCGTTTGATCCAGTTTATTCATTTGTGCCTACAAGAAGGCCAAAGAAACTACTAGAGGATATGATGGACTTTTATAACCATATCTTTGTTTCCACCTGCTACAAATGCAGGAAGACTGGTAAGTGCTTGGTTAAATTATTATTTGTCCACAGAGCAGCAACCCTATTACCCAGGAGTTGAACAGAGTTTCTCCTAGACAAATGAAGAGAGAATGACAGATACAATCTGCAGGTCCTTGCTGATTGTTAGTTAATACATACTTATCGGCTGGATGCTAATTGCTCTCTGAGGAGCCTGAGATTTGAGGATCATGATTTAAAGGCAGTCCAAGCAGCAAAGTCTGATAAAGTACTCAAAAATGCTAGAAACATAGCTGTGAGTGGCAGAGCACCAGCCTTGAATAAAAGAAGCTGAAATATTGCTCAGGCTCTGAGAATCTTAAGTGTGAATGTGTGTTATTGTGTGTGTGTGTGCATGTGCACACACACAAACACACACACACACACACACTGCCCAAACCAAAAAATTTTAAAACTTCTACCTATATGCAATTGAAAGTCTAGGCTTTTGTTGATTGTTTGCCAGTATGCACTTATTATATGGAAACTATGCCCCCTTTTTGTGTCTTTTATTCATTTTTGTTTGGTCATCTGAGACAAAAGTTGAGTAGTTCATGCTAAATTTCTTCTTTGGTATTTTCTGACTGAAATCCATTTATTCAACTCTTCTTCAATATCCCTGTCCTCCTCCTTCTCCTCTTTCTCTTCTTCCTCCTCCCCCTCCTCCTCTTTCTTCTCATTCCTCCTTCTCCTTTTATTTTACCAGACCAACTCCCAAAGAAGAGTGAAAAATTCAGCAAGGGCATGGACTTAAGCCAAAATGGCTACAGCAGATTGCAGATTTGAATTGTCCTTTCACTGTTTTGTACAATGCTTTCTCCACAGTAGGCAGATACATTTCTCTGACTTAACACTGTAGAGGTTGTAACATGGAGAACACATAGGTCGCTCAGCTGCAAATAGATATGACATTTTCTGCACCTAGCAGATCTTGCTTGGAATTTCTGACATTGAAATTTACATAATGCCTATAAAGATATCCTAACCCTCTTAGAGCTGAGTAACATGCTTTCAAAAGAAAAGAAAATATTATACAAATCTAATTTGAGAAATAAAGCAGAAAGAAAGTTAATGGCTCAAAATAAATTGCAAGTTCAAAAGTCTCATTTGGTTGAGAAAGGGTTTTCATGACTGTTGAATAAAGAGAAACAGAATAGTTCATATAAGGTAACTGTGAAATTATGTCAAATACCCAGTCCAGAATGAGATAATCAACTATTATGAATTTGTTATCAAGAATAATGCATTTCCTGAGTCTTACGTTCATTAAAGGGAACAAATTTGTGTGCCTTTTTTTGGAATTAATGAATAAACTTTTATTCCTCCTGAAGGTCATTAAGGTTGAGAAACTGAATTTTCTTCTAGTTGTTTTTTTTTAGCCAGTCCTGAGTTTGAGCTCAGGGTCAGAGCACTGTCCTTGGGTTTTTCTCAAGGCTACAACTCTACCACATGAGCCACAGTACCAATTCTGCCTTTTTTTTTCTATGTTTTCATGCTTGCTAGTCAAGCAGTCTACCACTAGGCCAAACTCCCTGCCCCCTTCTGTCTTTAGATATTGAATAAATTTGAATACTTGCAAAAAAGAATAAAGCAAGCATTCAGTGCTATGAACAAGTGAAAGGAAAATATGCAAATTATAATTAATTTTACTGTTCAATAAAATGTAATGAAAGAAAAACACAAAGCAAAAGCAGCCATATTTGATTTGTAACAAATGTCTAAATATCTAAACCATTATTATACTGAATTTTATCCTCTGTAGGAAGAAAGTTGACTATGGCACATTATTAAAACTTCCTTTGCCAAGTCATCATTCTATTTTTTTTTCTTGTTTTCTTTTTGTGGATCATGAAGCTTGAACTTGCCTTGGGCACTGTCCCTGAGCTCTTCAGCTCAAGGCCACCACCCTACCCTTGAACTAAGCCCCACTTCCCATTTTCTAGAGGTTAATTGGAAATAAGAGTCTCAGGTCCCTTTGTGCCTCTGCTGGATTTGAACTTTAATCCTCAGATCTCAGCCTCCTGAGTAGATAGAATTACAGGCATGAGCCACCACGCCCACCCTTCATTCTATTTATCCAAAGGTTTTTTTTTAATTTTAAACAAAGTGACAATAGACATTTGTAAATGCTACAAAGGAAAATTAATATTTACTTTCCTTTTATGCTACTCAAAATTTTGATAAAAAGTTTTACAAAACTTGCCTTACTATGTTATTTAGATTGCTTTACAAAATAAAACTCCTATTTTAATACATTTGTTTTTAGAAGTTTGTAAAAGAGTGGGAGCTGCTTTGTAATCTGAGTTCTATTGTGTCTTAGTCACATGAAAGTTTGAAGATCTGCTCTCCGTAAAATAAGAGCCTGGGCTGCATAACTGACATTTTGTTTTGTACTGTTAGTTTTTTCTGATCAGTTTTCTTTTAAAAATGTAAGTGACAAACAAACATTTTCCAATTTGCTTCTACAATTGGATTGGGATATATGAAAATACATGTGTTACAAGGAAATTATGTGATATCCTCTTTCATGTAGGCAGTCTTTGATTTTTGAGACAATGTCAGATGGCATTTTGAGGACGAGATAGAACTCCAAACACTTTGATTCCTTCAGAAAATTCATAGTTTCTAATAGAAATGGTGTAAAGTTCTATCATGGTTAAATATTGCAGAAGGACGATGGGGATTCAACTTTACACTAGATTCATATCACATTTCGTTGTAAGCCAATGGATGAGTGAACATAAACAATTTCCATAAAAATTGACATAATACAACATTTTAAGGTATGTTTACATACACTGTTTTTTTTTACTTGGACAAATGCACTGCAGACATATAATTGCTATATGTGTGAAAATTTAAAAACTTCAGTTTAATACTAATAACTTTTATTTTTCTCTTTGGGTTATCATTATATAGTATTGAAATCTAGTTTGCAATTTTTTAAATATGTTGAGTGAAATCAAAGGAAATAAGATGTGTTCCTTCTATACTCTTTTTATCTCTCAAAGATATCAGAAAAGGTTTACTTCTTTGATCTTACTTTTTCACATTAACATTGTGCTCCATAAAACCAAATACTTCTTTTGTAATAAAAATTATTTGTAATAAAAGCAGTAAGAAGAGTGATATCAATCCTTTAGAATTATAAAATCACAGACTGTAACATTATTTAATTGTCCTTATCAGTAAATAAGAAAATAGATAAGAAAATCATTAAGAGTTTTTTTTTAAAAAAAACAGGAAATGGAAATAGAGTTAAAAAGTAAAACAGAAAAACATCCTTAGGTTTAGACATCTTCCTCCCACATTTCTTTAACTTCAGATAGTTAACAAAAGAGCTGATATTTTCCTAGAGTAGAATTTTAAATTATTTTGATACAGTTCCTGCTAAAATGTGGAAGCTAAACCACAACATGCCTCTTTTAGTGGTAGTAGTATATCATGAACATGATGACTCTATTCCAAAGAAAACTGAATAAAAAGGAAAAAATGTACCCTTCTCCTAGAAACCCCGATACAAACCACATAAATAAGTCACTGATCTTACGACAGAACATATTGGTAACACATGCTATGGAGAGAATATAATCAGAGATATTTTTTTTCCAGCTCAACAGTGCCAACCTAATCATGAAGAAAACATTAAACAAATATTGTTATATAATTGAGTAACATTCTGTAAAGTAATTGACCATAATTCCTTAAAATGGTCAATGTCATTTAAAACATGAAGTGCTTAGCTTACATAATAACAACATCATGACTAAATTAAAACTATTGTGTTCCAAGTGAAGTTTAGTTAGTGGAAATATTTGTTTAATTGCTACAAGTACACCATGCTAGTGTAAGATATTAATGGAAAAGTTAAGTGGTAATTCAATTAACAACACGTGATAGCACTCCATGTTATCTTTGCAAATTTGATATGAAATCTAAAATGCATGTAAAGTTGAATGTTTATTTTCAAAAGAGAAATGTGCTTGCTTGCTTATTTATTTGTTTATTTACCCATTCATTGATTGATTGATTCATTGTGTGTGTGTGTGTGTGTGTGTGTGTGTGTGTGTGTGTGCGTGTGCATGCGCATGTGTGCCGGTCCTACATCTTGAGCTCAGAACCATGCAGCTGTCTCTGAACCTCTTTGAGCTGAAAGGTATTGCTCTACCACTTGATCCACAATGCCAGATCTGGATTTTTCTGAGTATTTTTATTAGAGATGAGAGTCTCATGAACTTTCCTGCCTGGTCTTGCTTCCAGTTGCCATCCTCAGATCTCAGCCTCTTGAATAGCTAGAGCCAGCAGCAGCTGGCTGAAGTTTAATTTTTTGACACATTTGATAAATATTCCAACTTCATTTACATCTTGAATAATAAAATATATTAAGTACTGGGATGGTTACTTTTTATAGTCAACTCAATTGGATGAAGGATCCAGGAGACAAGTAAAGCACATGGTATGGCTTTACTGTTGGTATGGCTATGAGACTTTTGCTCAGATCAGAACAGGGAGACCAATCAATGAAATGAAATAGGAAAAGGGGAAAACCGAAGGTAGTGTAGGTGTTCCCTCTGGGCTTCCTGGACATCATATGAGATGAAAGGCTTTCTTTCCCTGCCTTTATGGATTGGAGACATGAGACAAAATAAATATTTCCTCTCAAAAGCTGTTTCTTACAACTGCTTTGTAATAACAATTAAGAACTAACCAATAAAAATGCTGTTTCATTTTTGCCATTATGTTTACATCAATCACTTAATGCCCTGGAAGTTTGAAGAAGTACATAGAAAGAGACACAGAAAGTCTGAACAATCAATTAGTATTTATGGTCTACACTGAAAAGTTGAAAATGTGTTTACTGAGTATCCTACAAACTTTCACATTTTCACATTTTATAGATATAGCCCTTTTACAGAAAGACAAAAAAAGACTTGAGAATTAAAGTTTTGAGAGGAAAAATAATCCTATTTTAAAAAATCAAGCTGACTCCATTCTTTTCAAACTGCATGTTAGTAAGATTTAGAACATGAAGGAAAATACTTTGCACAAAGTCAAATATAAGCTGCTGAGGTTGCAATGTTAACATTATACTGTGCTGAGTATGGGATAGATAAACAGCATTAATAGAATAAGCAACATAAATATTGCATATGCAGAAATTATTTTTAAATAATATTTACTTTCTTTAAATTTGGAAAGAACTGATTTGTAAGAATCTTTTTTTTAGCTATTTACAAAAGCAATCAACACTTATAATAAATTTCCTCTTTATATAAGATACTGTGCTCAGTTGCATTTAGGAAGTACAGTAACACTGGGTAAGCCTAGGTTTCTTTCTTCTACCTAATGTGATTCTAATCCCATTAACTAGCCACTGAGATATATTGGTATTTGTCTTATATTATGGAAGACTAGACCTTAGAAAGTATGCATAAAATAATTGTAAAGAGAATTACAGCTTAAACAGATAGCATTTTGAACTTTCTCAGATAGAAGAGTCTCTGAATTATGGTTTTGCTGTGATACTTCTCATCCATATATGTTTTGTGCTGATGTATGCAAACAAGTTTATATGGATGTGTTTATTATCTATTAAATATATTCATTTATTTTTATTACTCTGTGAAAAACTATACATATCATTACAACTTATATACATAGCCTACAAAATGTGAGCTTTGTGATGTAATTATGTGTAACTATTAAATAAAACAAAATGTTTTAGAAAAAAAGATTTACAATGAAAACCAGATAAGGTTGAACTTGGTTCCAACATATATATATTTTTTCATCTGCAGAATATTACTCTTTGAACTTAATATCTGACACTTTTTCCTGTAAATTCTTCTTGTTACTGAAGTCATTATGTTTTACTTCACTGGAGAGATAGGTGAGTGAGTTTCATATTTACTCAAATTTCAGGATTGTTTTCAGGATGAGCTTTGTGTTTGTTGTATTTTAAAACAAAAGCAACTATGAATATTTTCAATTTAATATCTCTTCTGTAGAAGCATGACTGTAACTTAGTGCTCAAGGAAATGAGAGTACAAAGTAAGCTCACTCCAAAATCAAAATTTGTACTGTCAACTTTGAGACAAACTAATAACATTAGTCTGGGTGTGGTGGCTCACATCTGTAATCCTAGCTACTCAGGAAGCTGAGATCTGAGGACTGCAGTTAAAAGCCTGCCTTGGCACTAAAGACCTTGAGACTCTTATCTGCAATTAGCCACTAGAAAATGGGAAGTGGTGCTGTGGCTCCAGGGGTAGGTCGGTAGCCTTGGGCTCAGGGACAGTGCCCAGGCCCAGAGTTCAAGCCCCATGACAAACACACACACACACACACACACACACACACACAGATTAAAAACTCATTAAGCCAGGTGCCAGTGGATCACACCTGTAATCCTCGCTACTCAGGAAACTGAGATCTGAGGATCATGATGCAAAGCCAGCCTCAGCAAGAAAATCCATGAGTCATATCTACAATTAAGCACCAAAAGGCCAGAAGGTCTGTGGCTCTAGTGGAAGAGCAAGAAAAAGCTTAGTGAAGGCGCCCAGGAAGTGAATAGAAGATTCAGGACAGGTACACAGACAAACCTCAAATTAACAACTTCATTATTAACCAGTATAAAATGAAAAGTTGACCTCAGTTCAATTCTTGAAGTCATAATTAGCATGAAATGAAGTAGTGAAGAAACATTGAAATATCATAACAAAACATAGATGATGAAAACATTTTAAAACAGGCATCTATATTATGAAAGGCACAAACCTAATTTGTATGGTGACAAACATTGATTACAGTAGAGAAGAAACATAATATTAAAGATAATAAATATGAATTAAATAGTATAACATTGGATTTACATTTAACTTCTTGTAAGATAGTAGCATTGAGTTGAGCTTACAGTAAGAATCAATAGTGAGGAAAAGAATAATCCCAGAAAATGAACATAGTTTTTCAAGTATTTTGTTGTGGTAAATCCTAGCAGATATTGCAGAAATAATACATTATTTGATAGCATGTGTTCATTATCTGAATAAAAATCAAATCCATCAGTGTTTGATTTGGGCTCTAAGAATGAACAGCAATAAATCTTACTAAGTACATTCGTTCAGGACTTTCAAGGTGCTGCATTATTCAACTTGTAAAATTATGTGGGGAAACAAGATGAGACACGTTTCAAATGCAACACTCAAAATGTGCTGAAGAGTAATAGAAAGCAAATCAAGGTCATCTTTGTACCTACACAAAGGGGAACATTCTCAGCAAAGAAAAACAAAAACTAAAGTGTAGTTTTAAATTATTAATAAAGTTGAATACACTACAAAACCTATTCTCAGAAAAGAGCATATTTACATCTCTTTTCTAACTAAAATTGTTGCTCTTGGCTCACTAGAAAATATGGCAGAGTATATGCCTTAATTTCAAAGAGATACTAAAGAGAATTGTGTAAAATAGAAGTAATTACTTAAGAACATGATGAGAATTATACTAGCTCACCACAGGTAATCCTCCATATATTCTTGCATTTCTGAAGATAACTTTGTTTTGTATAATGCTTCTAACTACTGAGGGGAAAATAAAAGAGACTATGAGAATTATAGCTCTATAATAGAGTCTAAAGTTTGATATTGAAATTCCTCCTGCGCTGTTCTTTCTGCTAAGAAGTGTTTTTGCTATACGGTGTCTTTTATTATTACATATGAAATTTTGGATTGCCTCTTCTTTTCTTTAAAGAATGACATTGGGATATTGATGGGTATTGCGTTAAATTTGTAGGTAGCCCTTGGCAAGATTGTCATTTTCAAGATATTGATTCTTCCAATCCAGGAGCATGGGAGGTTTTTCCATTTCCTCTGTTCTGCTTTAATTTCCTTTTTCAGGGTTTTAAAGTTTTCATCAAAAAGGTCCTTTACGTATTGGCACAAGAACAGGCCTGAAGACCAATGGAATAGAACTGAGTACCCAGATATTGAACCACAGACCTATGGCCACCTAATCTTTGACAAGGGAGCCAAAAAAATAGAATGGAAGAAAGACAGCCTTTTCAACAAGTGGTGCTGGCAGAACTGGTTACGCACCTGCAGAAAACTAAAGTTGGATCCTTCTTTGTCACCCTGTACTAGAATTAACTCCAAATGGATCAAAGACCTGGAGGTAAAAGCCGACACTCTGAAAACTTTACAAGAAGGAATAGGAGATACACTAGACCTCCTTGGCACAGGTCGAAACTTTCTTAATAAGGATCAAGAATCACAACAAATCAGAGAAAGGCTGGATAAGTGGGACTGCATTAAATTGCAGAGCTTTTGTATGGCAAAGGACATATCTAGTAAACTAAGTAGGAAGCCTACAGAGTGGGAGAACATCTTCACCAACCATACAACAGACAAAGGCCTCATATCTAAAATATATCTACAGCTCAAAAAATTGAATCATTTCAAAACTAATCTCCAAAGTAACAACCATTAAAAGATCGGCCAAAGACTTAAAGAGGGTCTTCTCTGAAGAAGAAACAAAAATGGCCTATAGACACATGAAGAAATACTCAACATCTCTGGTCATAAAAGAAATGCAAATCAAAACAATTCTAAGATTTCACCTCATTCCAGTTAGAATGGCCAGGATCAAGAAAACTAATAACAACACATGCTGGAGGGGATGTGGCCAAGAGGGATCACTACTACACTGTTGGTGGGAGTGCAAACGCATTCAACCACTATGGAAAGCAGTATGGCAGTTCCTCAAAAGACTAAACATAGAGCAATTCCACTACTTGGCATTTACCCAATCATCCATAAACAAGGACATACTAAATCCACCAGCACAACAATGTTCATTGCAGCACTATTTACCATAGCAAAGATATGGAACCAAGAGTGGATGGACAAGATGTGGTGTTTGTACACAGTGGAATTCTATGCTGCTGTCAGAAAGAATGCCATTGCCCCATTTGTTAGGAAATGGAAAGACTTAGAAAAAATCATATTAAGTGAAGTAAGTCAGACTCAAAGGAACTTAGGCTCAATGGTTTCCCTCATTTGTCATAATCAGTAGAAACCTTGGGCTCTCCTAGCAGAGATTTGCAATAGTGCAAAACCTTGATACAAAAGGCCATATAGTAGGACGCTAAATGAAAGGGTCTCTAGGATATAGAAACATAAGCCATATAATGAATGATTGTTGTTTCCCGAATTTGTCATAATCAGTAGAAACCTTGGGCTCTCCTAGCAGAGATTTGCAATAGAGCAAAACCTTGATACAAAAGGCCATATAGTAGGATGCTAAATGAAAGGATCTCTTGGATATAGAAACATAAGCCATATAATGAATGATTGTTGTTCTTAAGGTACTATGTTATCTCTCATCTCTTTTGCTGTCCCTTGGTTATCTCATATTGTTACAGTATCTCACTTTGTTACCTGATATTTCGGATATATTTGTATTTGGTTATTTGAAATTGGATAGGGAAGGGGGAAAACAAGATGAGGGGTGGGGGTGGGAGGAAGGGAAATGGGGACCAAGACATGTGAAAGGGTATCAATGTATGTGAATTAATGCACCATCTATCTGGCAAATATCATGTAACCCTTCTATTAATTACAATAAAAATATATGAAAAAATTTGGAAGTCTAAGAAAAAAGAGACTATGAGAATGACAGATATGGAATCTTAATTACCTCATTTTAAATATAAATTAATGTTATGTGAAGCAAGGTTCTGGCTGTTTATAATCTGTAACACTGAAACTAAATCACAGTATATGGGTAGCTTGCTCTTCAAATTTCTATTTTAGATAATAGTATTTTATCAGTGAGGCAAGCACAAGTTTAGTACATCATGTTGCTGTATTTTAGTGGATTTCTTTTGTTATTAAGGATGGGTCATTTGAAGTTTGATTTTTTGGCAGTATTAGCAATTTTGAGAATTGGGTAACATCACCATCAGGTACTTTCTCTTAAATTTATCTCTTCTAAATGGACAGAATGAAAGTGGAGTTTTTTATGTATTGAAAAGCAGGAGTTGATTAATGTTTATGGAGAAAGGAAGAGAGGAGAATTTTGGTACTAGTCCAGAGGGCGATTGTTGTTCCAAGTTCCAAATCTATCTGTTGACTTATCAGCTTCCTATTTGAGTTAAGAAAATTAAGCTCACTGAACTTCTGTTTTCACCTTCAAAATATAGTACTTTATTATTAGCAAGGCAAAGACCATTCTTCCCCATAGGGCAACTGTGAAATAAGGTATGTACAAATGTGGTTTGGGCACAATAATTATGTGAGGACAGTAGACTCAAAGAGCCTCAAAAAGTCAGTTTATTAGTATTTGTGTATTTAACTTTGCTAATGAGATCCAGTATCTCTGCATATTACATCATATTGTAGAGCATAACATAAGCATTCTGAAAATGTACTAATTTGAAAACTAAAAAAAATAAAAAGAATTTCCTTTTAAAAAAATAAAAATTAAAGCCCTTAAAATTGACAATGCATATAAACCAGGAAAGATGGGCATTAAAATACATAATATAGCATTATTTGCTATATGTACTAAATCTAACATATATGGCCAAATAAGGTCACAGATTTTTTATTCAATTTCTGAGATTCTAGAGGAAGACCTAGACCATAGCAAGTTTTGAATAAATGTATGCTGACCTAACCTAGTTAATCATTAAAAAAATAATCAAAGAAAACAAATAGTGTCATGTATCTCATACAGGTTAAGTTCTTTAGGAGCTCATACTTTTCATAGCAGAAAACATAAGATATCTTATTATTTTAATCATTGTTGAATATACTACATAGACAAAAGTAAATATTAATGAAAATTTGCTGCCCTCTTCATACCCCAGGTGAGGTTTAGGTGTGTATACTATTCTTCCATAATTTCATCTCAAAATACCAGCTATAGATGTAGTGCTGCAGAATAATCTCTGGAAACAAGGGCACAGGGACAAAATTTGCACAATGAGTGCCCTGCAGTGGAGGGGCAGAAAATTGTGCTACATCCTCCCTATTACACAGGTGGCCTGAACACTGACTCAACCTGCAGGACTACAGGTTATTAAAATAGGTGACTACCTAATACTGGGCCATAGAAATATACATTTAAGTACACATACACAGTAAGTATGAAAATAAGACAATATGTCACCCAAAGGTCAATAATGCCACAGTAAGTGAAACTTAGAATATGGAAGAAAACACAGAAAAAAGCTCAAATGCAAAATTGTGAGAATGAGCAGTGAATTAAAAGAGGAAAGGTATAGGGCTGGGAGTTTGGCCTAGTGGTACAGTGCTTGCCTAGCATGCATGAAGACTCGGTTCGATTCCTTGGTACCATATACATAGAAAATAGCTGGAAGTGGTGTGAGGCTCAAGTGGTAGAGTGCTATCCTTCAGAAAGTCGAAGAAGAGTGCTGAGCTCAAGCCCAGGACTGGCAAAAATAAATAGATCGATCGATCGATAGATAGATAGATAGATAGATAGATAGATAGATAGATAGATAGATAGATAGATAGAAAGATAGATAGATAGAAAGATAGATAGGAAAACTATGATAACTGATAAATAGATTTAAAAAGAAGAGTAGAAAAAAATCAAATACTGTACAGACAGCCAGACCAGACGATGGTGGTTCATGCCTGACAACAAAATGACAGGAATTAATGAGTACTTTTCAATACTAGCATTCAACGTTGGTAGTTTTAATTATCAATCAAAAAACATAGAATGTTTCTGTTTCTGTTTTTTGTTTGTTTGTTTGTTTCCTTGATAATGGCTATTTTAGTTGGGGTGAGATGGAATTTCAAGTTTGTTTGGAATTAATTGCCTTTATAGCCAGAAGTGTTGAGCATTTCTTCATGAGCTTTTAAAAGCATAAAGGGGATCCAAATAGGAAAAGAGGAAGTGAACCTTTCCCTCTTTGCAGATAACATGATTCTGTATTTAAAGAACCCTATAGACTCCACTCCCAAACTGCTTGAGCTGATTCAAAACTTTGGCAAGTTAGCAAGGTATAAAATTAACCCTTACTGTATCTGATTTCATTACATGGTAAATTGTGTATAAGTTTATTTGTTGATTTGAAATAGAAAGGGAAGGGGGAAACAAGATGATTGAGAGGGGTTGGGGGGGAGGAAAATAGGGATAAAAACATGAGAAGGAGTATCAATGTGTGAGAAGTAATGTACCTACTATCTGGTGAATGTAACTATAACCCCTCTACAATAAAAAAGAAAAAAGAAAAAAAAATCAACTGCCTTCCTTTATGCCAACAATGAGAGAAAGAAGGCAATAACCAGGAAAGCAACTCCTTTTGAAATAGCCTCAAAGAAAATGAAGTACCTAGGAATTAACTTAACTGAGAATGTAAAGGACCTCTTAGATGAAAATTTTAAAACCCTGAAAAAGGAAATTAAAGCAGAACTGAGGAAATGGAAAAACTTCCCATGATCCTGGATAGGAAGAATTAATTAACATCGTAAAAATGGCAATCTTGCCAAGGGCTATTTACAAATTCAACGCAATACCCATCAATATCCCAATGTCATTCTTTAAAGAAATAGAAGAGGCAATCCAAAATTTCATATGTAATAATAAAAGACCCCGTATAGCAAAAACAATTCTAAGCAGAAAGAACAGTGCAAGAGGAATTTCAATACCAAACTTGAGACCCTATTACAAGGCTATAGTGACCAAAACAAATTGGTACTGGCACAAGAACTGGCCCGAAGACCAATGGAATAGAATTGAGGACACCGATATTAAACCGCAGACCTATGACCACCTTATCTTTGATAAGAGAGCCAAAAAAATAGAATGGAAGAAAGACAGCCTCTTCAACAAATGGTGCTGGCAGAACTGGTTAAGCACCTGCAGACAACTAAAATTGGATCCTTATTTGTCACCTTGCACCAAAATTAACTCCAAATGAATCAAAGACCTGGAAGTATAAGCAGATACACTGAAAACTTAACAAGAAGGAATAGGAGATACACTAGGTCTCCTTGGTACAGGTAGAATCTTTCTTCATAAGTACCCAGAAACACAACAAATCAGAGAAAGTCTGGATAAGTGGGACTGCATTAAACTGCAGAGCTTCTGTATGGCAAAGGACAAAGCCAGAAAATTAACTAGAAATCCTACAGAGTGGGAGATCTTCACTACCCATACAATGGACAAAGGCCTCATATCTAAAATATATCACCAGCTCAAATAATTGAATCACTCCCAAACTAATCTCAAAAGAAACAACCATCTCATTAAATGATAGGCCAAACACTTAAAGAGAGTCTTCTCTGAAGAAGAAATAAGAATGGCCTATAGACACAAGAAGAAATGCTCAACATCTCTTGCCATAAAATTAATTTAAATCAAAGCAACTCTAAGAGTACACCTCACTCCAGTTAGAATGGCCATGATCAAGAAATCTAATAACAACAGATGCTGCAGAGGACGTGGCCAGAAGGGATCATTACTGTACTGTTGGTGGGAGTGCAAACTTGTTCAACCACTATGGAAAGCAGTATGGCAGTTCCTCGAAAGACTAAATATAGAACTCCTCTATGACTCAGAAATTCCACTACTTGGCATTTACCCAATAGTCCAGAAATAATTACATACTATATCCACTAGCACAATGATGTTCATTGCAGCACTATTTGCCATAGCAAAGATATGGAAACAACCCAGATGTCCCTCAGTTGATGAGTGGATCAACAAGATGTGGTATTTGTACACAATGGAATTCTATGCTGCTGTCAGAAAGAAGGACATAGCCCCATTTGTAAGGAAATGGAAAGACTTAGAAAAGATCATATTAAGTGATGTAAGCCAGACTCAAAGGAACATAGGCTCAATGGTTTCTCTCATTTGCCATAATCAGTAGAAACCTTAGGCTTTCCTAGCAGCATTTACAACAGAACAAAACCTAGATACATAAAGCCATGTAGAATGATGCTAAATGAAAGGACCTCTAGGATATAGAAACAAAAACCATATAATGAGTTATTGTTGTCCTTAATGAACTGTTATCTCTCATCTCTTTTGCTGTCCCTTGCCTACCTTATATTGTTAAAGTATTTCAGCTTGTTATCTGATATACTGCATATATGCGTATTTGGTTATTTGAAGTAGGATATGTAAGAAGGCAAAACAAGATGAGGGGCGGGGTGGGGGCAGAAATGGAAACCAAGACATGAGAAAGGGTATCAATGTTTGTGAAGTAATGCACCTTCTATGGTGAATATAATGTAAGCCTTCTATTTATTAAAATTAAAAATATATGGAAAAAGAAAAAAATCAAGGACTAATTATTTGTTGCCTAAATCTGTCCTATTCTCCAATGCAAATATTGGTTTAGTGTGAAAAGATGGTAAACCAATCAAAACCAGGACCCAAAATAGACAAGAGTACCTATGTTTGTATCTGATACTGTAGACTTCAAAATCAAAATCTGTCAGAAGAAAAAAAAGTCACTTCACGTTAATGAAGGGAATAATATATCAAGGGGAAAGAATTGTTTGCATCTATGCACATAAAATGATACAATTATTTTTAAAGGAAAAACTGATTGAATCCATAGAGTCAAAATGTTCTATTGTTCACATTCAAATTAATTTAACATGCTACACTGAGATTATGACTCCTAATTTTTGGGTGCATCAGTAATAAAGTCTAATATTAAACAAATAATCATGTAGAAATTCAGGCATTATTTATGAGTGTGCTATACTCTCCACTTTCTTTTTTTCTGTTTAGAATTTACATTTCTGTATGAAAAATAGAAAAACATTACAGAACTTACAGTTCTTAGATATGTTTAACTATTATAATACATCTTTTATAGTACATCTTGATGCAATATTTGATTGTGGTAGCTAGTTTAAATTGTACATATGTCCTTCTACTCATAGTTAATCATCAAGTACAGGATATAATGTGTACTGTGTTCTGTAATAAGACAGATAGCACAAAGATAATATCACAAATTTAGGTTACGTTATCTATTACTGAAAGAAAAGGCATTATTTCTTTACTTTGAATATCTTGCAGAATATATATACAATATCAAATATAATCTTAAATATGCAGATTCCATGTCTTTTACCCATATTTTTGCAACGTTTTCATGAAGTAGCTTATATCCAAATGGTCATGTTGGATGAAAAATTATTTTTATTTAATCATTATGTCGACAAGAATAACTGTTTAGTGTGCTTTAATCAATACATAAATAAAGCAATAATTTTGTTAATTTTCTACATATTGTAATAAATATGACAGACATTTAATGCAAAATGTTTTAGTTGTACAGAATTCATTTAAGTAAAAGAAATGCTTATGAAACTTCTTGTGTACCTGCTGTGAAGGCTAATATTCAATTTAAGGATAAATGCAAGTGATTGATAGATTCACTTTTATTTCTAGACTAGTCTAGTTGTAGTACTGGATGCAGAGGTCTACATGAAGACATTTTGATTACATAGAAAAAGTGCATTTTCAGGTTGGCCTCTTAGGAAAGTCGACAGGATGCTAAATTAATATAGATAACAGTTTCAAAATACCACATGCTTTTCATTTTCTTGTTCTTTGAAAATGCAAAAAGTACTATATATCACACAATTCACTACATTACTGTTCTGAAAATGTGAAGTACCAAATGCTTTAAAGAGTAACTTTTTGATACTTCATAGAGAAAAACTTTAGCTGAATGAAAACATTATCCACAGAGGAAATTCGGGGAACTATAATGAAGACTCTTGAAATGTGCTGGTCTCCAATATCATTTATTATGCATGATGTGAAGATGTCTTGGCTGCACATTTATCATACCAAGCATCTAGGTTCCATAACACTGGGAAGGAACGTGTTTTCCTTCACATTTGCATCTTGTGCTGTTATTAATAAAGTATATGTTGACTTCACAAATTCTTTTTCAAAACAGGATTACCTGTCAAAATGTGTTACGGATGTGGTGACACCCTTAATAGCAAACAAGTTAAATAAATGGATTAATATACATAATCACTAAAGCATCTTATCATTTACCAAAGCTTAAATTAATATTTTTGTGCATGACCTGTGATATTTTTTCATGTATTTTTATTGTAATTAGTAGAAGGGTTACATTATATTCACCAGATCGAAGGTGCATTACTTCGCAAACATTGATACCCTTCTCACGTCTTGATCCCCGTTTTTCTCCCCCCAACCCCCGCCACTCATCTTGTTTTCCCCCTTCCCTATCCTATTTCAAATAAACAAATGAAGATATATCCAATATATCAGATAACAAAGTGAGATCCTGTAACAATATGAGATAACCAAGGGACAGCAAAAGAGATGAGAGATAACATAGTACATTAAGGACAACAGTCACTCATTATATGGCTCAAAATGTCTTTAGTCTACCAGTAAGACACCTTATATTTTTAGATGATCAATACTGAATTTGTTACCATGTAAAAAAATAGAAATCTTCCTTTGCTTTACTAAAAAAGGACTTGCTAACTATTGAGACATATTTTCTGAAATTTACAGAAATTGCCAGTAAATCCTCTTACATTTGAACTTGATGGTGGTAAATTTTAATGAATGTCACTATAAAATAATATATCTTAGGTTTTTAACTACATGCCATTTTGTGGCATAGCATGTGTACATCTTTGTTTTGTTAAGTTAAAATAGTCATAAAATAGTACCTTAAAATACCTATGTTTAAAATATACATTAAACTATTAATTGTACTATTGAGTTATTGTTTATTTCCCAATTAAATGAAACTTCTTGAGAATATTTTGAAGGTTATTTCACAGTGCATAAAAAATTCCGCTGTTTGGAGTAGATGTAATTTTAAGTGCTGTCATCAAGATCTAGGAAAGCTGTACTAAAATATTTTACAAACACAAGAAACCTCTTGTGTTTGAAAGCCATGTTGAAGATTGTAATTTTATTTTTTCTGTATTGAGGTATGTTTTGATCTATTTTGAAAGCTCAATGATTGCAGAAAAATAAAGATGAGTTATTAAAATGGTGTTTACACACATCATTGTCTGGACTTCAAAGTATAAGACTGACATATTATGCATGATAATTCAGCACAGCTCTACTTCCCCTAAATTAAAATTTAAAATGAAGCTTTGAAGATAGTAGGTATTTTAGACATCATGAATTGTGTAAGAACCCATAGGCACAATTTCTGAGATGGATCAGACTTTTCAAAAGGAGTAGATCTGATAGAAGATTTATAGTTATGGACTATAATAATCCTTGATTGTTTTGGACAAGTTTTACTATGCCATATTTTCTGAATGTATTAATCAGAGCTTATCTGTAAATATAAAGATTTGACAAATCAAATAAAAGTTGTTGGGAAATAAAAAAATTATTATTCAGAAAAATATATCTTATTATTTTTAATTTATTTTTATAGAGCCAAAGTAATAATAGAAAGCAGAAGTAAATAATAAATATATTTCAGATACATACCAATGATTTTCCTATTGTGATACTAGATTTTTCTTGGCTTTAGATCCTCTTTGTCTTTTTCCTATTAATCTTAAAATTTTCCTCCTATCATGTTTTTCATCAAGCAAATACAATATTAGAAACTACAAAACAATACTTATTATTTAAAATAGTATTACATTGATTAGTCATAAATATGTATAAATGTGAATAAAATGTTAGAGCTGTGTAGGACTCTCTCAAAACAGCAAAAGTGTAAACACTAAGGATGACTGCTGTGTATGATGATCTGGATTTGCTGGCCACCAGTGGCTCCTGCTTGTTCTAGCCACTCAGGAGGCTGAGATCTGAGAATAATGGTTCAAAGCCAGTCTGAGCCAAGCAGTCCATGAGACTCTTACCTCAGATTAACCACGAGAAAACTCGAAGTGGTACTGTGGCTCAAGGGTAGAGTGCTAGCTTTGAGCTGACGAGGTCAGGAAAGAACCCAGGCCCTGAGTTCAATCCCCATGACTGACCAAAAAAAAAAATCTGATTTGATCTTCCCTAAAACATTTATGTGAATTGAATATGTACAAATAGAATATGAAACAAATTATAATATAAACATGGGAATGTAATACCTATCAATTATAATTCAAATTCGAATAGGCTCCTCTAGAAAATATTGGTTTACATAAGAAAGGGGAAGTTTCAAAATGTTTATTTCAGACTGCTGAAAACTAGTGAAATATTAAAAATAATCTGTTTCCATCATCAGAGATATAAAAATAAAACATGACATATATACACAAAAGTTAAATAAAACTTGCACAAGTAAAACATGTATAAATAAATCAAAATGGGAAACATGTCAAATGAAAAGTGGGAAAAGGGAATTGAAGAAAACTATTATCCTTTGTATAACTTTTGAAAGTACAACCCATTGGACATTTTCTCTTAGGGAAAGTGTGTGTGTGTGTGTGTGTGTGTGTGTGTGTGTGGTGTGTGTGTGTGTGTTCATGTGTGTACACATACATACAAATATATATATATAAAATGACTGGGAGAATAGATCTCATAACAATGGAAACTTCCAAATTAATCCCACTTTGAATAGAATTAAGGAATTAAAGTATGTTTTACTTCTGGTGTGATTTGGGGAGATCACATAACTATTGTACAAGCTCATTAGATATTATATATGGTTATATTTAACTGCATGCTTGGCACATAAAATCAAGAATGACTGAATTACAGAAAACAGAGGCTGATTTTCCCACATAAAGGAAGATGGTTACCCAGCCGAGTTCGGTAATACTGAGACACAATCAGGCATTAGCCTACATTTCCATCTTTTCAGCTGTGGATAAAATCCTGTGTTTTTGTTTTATATCTCCACTTAATTATATGGCATAATCAGTTTTAGACCTTGATGGGTCATGTGCTATTCTAGTTTATTTCAGTAATACTTAAGGAGGAACTTAGCATTGGATGTCAATGTTCATTATTTTTTTTCAGCCTGATTGACTTATTTTATTTTTATATTGTATTTTATGTCAGGGTGATGTATAGAGGGGTTAGAGTTACATTTGTCAGGCAGTGAGTACATTACTTCTTGAACATTGATATCCCTTCTTATGTTTCTGTCCCACTTTCCCTCTCCTACCCCTCCCAATCACTTTGTTTTTCCTTTTCCCTTCCCTATTTCAAATAAACAAATAAACATATATATAATATAGCAAGCAACAAAATTAGATAAGGTAACAGCATGTGATAAATCATAAGGGAGAAAAAAGAGAAAATAAATAGCTGCACACAATACATTAAGAACATCAGTTTTCATTCATAAGATAGAACTAAGTGCCTGTGTACATGCATATATACACACATATCTCTACACAGAAGAAAAAAATGAGAGATATCACAGTAGTTAAAATTGATTGGAGAGGGCCGGGCGTTTGGCCTAGTGGTAGAGTGCTTGCCTAGCATGCACGAAGACCCAGGTTCAACTCCTCAGTACCACATACATAGAAAAAAGCCAGAAGTGGTGCTGAGGCTCAAGTGGTAGAGCTCTAGCCTTGAGAAAGTCCAAGGACAGTGCTCAGGCCCTGAGCTCAAGCCCAGGACTGGCCAAAAAAAAAAGAAAAAAAATGATTGGAGAGTGTAAATGGTTGTTCTAGTTTTATGCTTTATTTTTCAACCAAAGAATTCTCTTCTATGAAACAAAACCATTAACTATAGTGACTCTCAGAAATTAACTGTACAATCTCATCCGCAGTATTTTATCTATAAAATGTACATAATGGGACTGCCTGCCGATTTTCCAGGGGAAGTGCTAAAGCAGTCGTAGAGGTTTGCAGTGGGAAGCTGTCAGGATACCGCTGGTACCAAGGAGATGAATGGATGCAACAAGGAAAGCTACAGATGCTCAAGAATCATCTTCCTCAGCATGTCCCTACTGGCCTGCACACAGTCTCCCTGAGAAAGTAAATTAAATACACAGGCAATTTCATTGAAATTGGGGAATAGATATTGAAAATGTGTTATATTTACAGCAGATGTGAACTCATTCCTCCAATTTAACCAGGTTTAGACCTTGTAGAAAAGGGAGAATAAAAGACTGAAAATGTTTAAATTTTCTCTTCAGGGAAGTTAGCAAGTGCATGCCTTTGAGTATCTAACGAGAACTAAGGAAGAACCACTGAGATGAAAGTGTGTCTCTGGAGCCACTTTCTCTGATGTATAGAACAAAAAATATCTATACAATGAGGAATTTCTCCTCTTTATTTTTTCTAGCTAGTATGGTTATCAAGAATCCCTGCCTTCTTCCCTAGTTCGGTCCCCTTGGGGTGAATATGGGCTGGAACCTGTAAGTTGTTTCCAGTGAACCTAATACTGCAGAGGTAATGGGTTGTTATCTGTGAGATCTGATTGCAAGAACACTGTGGGATTCATTTGGCATTCATCCATCTCTTCCTCTCCTACCCAGGCCCCTTCTTAGGCTGATGGCTGCCCTCTGGAATATATGCTCTGGTCCCATCATAATAAAGGATCTGATGCATTCCTACCCTTACATAGTTGATCGTGAAATCAAACTCTCCCCACAAAGAAGCCTTAAAATGAGCAAAAACCCACCAACACCTTGATGGCAGCCAGAGGTTTTCCATATTACATGCAAATGTAGGAATATCATGAAAAATGTGGGCACCCCATTGCTCATTAATGCCATCCTTCATCACTTAGTTTTCCTTTATCTTTTCTCATTTAGCGTGTAGTAGTTATTCATTAGCACTCAGGGATACTCTTTTGTCTCTAATTCCTTCTTATCTACATTAATTTGTCTGTTAAATCTTTGCTTGTGTTAAACACAATTAGAATGAATGTGAAATATTTTTCTTCCTTTCAGTGTGTTCTTTCAATAGTTGGTGATGATTATACTGCATTCACTCACCTTTTAAGAATGTTTTCTTTCTTTCCCCACACAGAGATCCACATATATTAATAGAGAATAATAGAATTATGTGGGAATGATTTCAGTTTCACAGTAAAATGTTAAAGTTGTTGTGAAATGTTTGCATTTTATTCATTATCTCAGAACAAAAATCTGCTCCCATTTAGATACAGTTCTAAGCTACAGAACTTCCCCCTTCATGATGTCCTTAATTGGGACTTGGCCAACCACATTTCTTCTTCTGTCTTTGCCTCGTGTTCTGCCAATATACACAGACAGACAGACAGACAGACAGACAGACAGACAGACAGGCAGGCAGGCAGGCAGGCAGGCAGACAGATATCAGACCAAGTATAGATGCTGGGGATGTGTGGTCAGGTGGGAGTGTTGAATCTATTTGTTAACTGCCTTCATGTGAGATCAGTTGGCTCCAGCTCTTAGTATCAGTCATGGTGATGAAGTTGGTGTTAACCAGATGATATCACTATCTCAAGGTGTAAACACAGCTACACAGGGCATCTACAAATGTTAACGTTATTCTTGCAATGTCTTCTCAGAGTTCTTCATTTTATGACACTGGGTCATTCCTTGAAAATGCTAGCTCTGCTAAGCACTTCTTTCCCTTTCATCCTTGATATGTACTTTCAATCATTTTGTGTTGTCAATATTCTTAAATATCTACTTTTTAAATTTACCCTTGATTATTCACCATCAGTTGAGAATTAATTTCACACACATACACACACACACACACACACACACACACACACACACACACATAGCTTTGTTCCCTATTTTTTTCTTTCTGGACTGTTGCCACTATATAGTATATTAGCAAGGTAATTTGAAACCATAATGGCATGTAAGGCTAAAAGTACTACTGAAGTTGTCCTATATATTCTTTTTTGAAATGTATTTTGAATATTCAGTGAGTACGGATCTTCCTGATGATAACCTTTTCTAAAAAGAGTTATTAAATGTACTAAAGACAGAAGATGGTCACGTGATATTCCTTCTCATCTATCCTTCTTCAGAGTAAATTTCTGCCCTTCTGTACAGACTTCTTCCCTAGCGTTCATATTTGCTTTACATATTTTGCTCCTTGTTTTGAGATTTATTTTGCTATATATGTTCTTTCTTCCTTCCCTTCACTTTCTTTCTTTCTTTCTTTCTTTCTTTCTTTCTTTCTTTCTTTCTTTCTTTCTTTCTTGCTCTCTTTCTTTCCCTTTTGCCAGTTCTGGAGATTGAATTCAGCGCCTAGGCACTGTCTTTGAGTTTTTTCAAGGCTAGCACTCTACCACTTGAGTCACAGCACTACTTCCAGCTCCCCCCCCTTCTCTCTCTCTGTAGAATTGTCAAATTGAACCCCAGATTTTGTACATGCTAGGAAAACACTCTACCACTAGGTCACACTTCAGGCCCCTAGATATGTTCTTTATCAGTATTTTTCCCTATGATGGTAAGTGAATCTTGTTTCTTCTCTTGTGCCTTTTGGGGTGCTTAGCTCCATTTTTAATATAACTTTAATTGACAAATAACTTGATAGATTTGTATTTAATGAACTATATTTTTATAATGAACAATGATTTATTTTAAAGGTATCAGAGAAAAGGAAATATGAGAGGGCAGAGAGAGGAATTATTAAATACTGATAATTTGAAATTATAATCTGATGATGAAACAATAGTTATCTACTTATTAGTAATTCAGTCTCTTATTGCACATCTTTATCAAATTTAGTATCTCTCAACTTTTTATTAACTTTAAATTTATAAACATTTTATTAATAGTTTGTACATATTTAAAGTTACTTTAAAATAAATAAATTTTTGCTTATATGTTTCTTTTCTATAATTTCATAGATTAAAGTTGTACAAATTCACCACAGACAATGCACATTATCTGAAATCCATCATTGTTTTCTATTGAGAACACAATAGTTAAATTCCTAACAGTATTTTAAAATGCAATAGTTTATTATCCAGTTCAATCACAAGGTTGTACAAATGATCTCTTAAACTCATCCATACTGTCTAATTGAAATTGGGAGTCATTTGATCAATTGTACATTCCCCCAAACCAGGTCCTAGAAATCACCATTTCACATGAATTCTATGAGCTCAGAGTTTTTACATTCCACATATAAATAAGAGTACATAGCATTTATCTTTTTGTGCTCTGTATTTCATTTGGTATAACACCCTTCATATTTTGCTATGTTATTGCACATGTTAAAATTTCCTTTGATTTTAACCTAGTGTATTCTATTTTGTTTATTTACACATTGATTGAGGGACATTTAATTTATGATTTACTGGTTATGAGTAAGAATAACATACATGTGGCAGGGCAGAAAACTATTCTATGTACTGATTTCATATATTTTAGGTTAAATCCAGGCATGGGATTGCCAAAAATCATATGATACTTCTGTTTTTAAGGAACCTCCATGCTGTTTTCCCTATGGCGATGCTAATTTACATTACCTCTAATCAATAGTGTGTGCAAGGGTGCTGGTTCTCTACATTCTTTCTTACAGTTGTTATTTTCCATTTTTTAAACTGTAATCATATTAAGAGGTGGTTTGATATTTTCTAGTGGTCTGATATTTCTTATGAAATACTTTTTGTAAACCTCTTCTTCATTTTATGTCTTCTTTTGAAAAATGTCTACTCATAGCTTTTGTTCACTTTTTAAAATTTATTTTTTATAGTTGAGTTTCCCATGAGTTTTAAAAGTATTTTAGATATTACACCTTCTCAGGTTGGCAAATATTCCCTCCTTCTCTGCATTTTTCCTTTCTGTCCTCTGTTTTGTTTGTGGAAGTTGTTGAGTGGAAGTTTCTTATTTTCATGAAATGTCTTTTGTCTCATTTTGACTTAATTACCTAAGTTTTGGGGGCCTTTCCAGGTTAAACACTATTGCCAAGACTAATGCTTTAGTGACTTCCCCTTTTCTTCTAGCAGTTCTACAGTTTTATTCTTGCACTTAAGTTTATTATTTGATCTTATTTTTAAGTAGTTTTTTTTGTTTATATTGTGAGGGAAAAGCTTATTTCCAACCCTCTGCACATGAATCCCAGTTATTCTGTGGGGACTTCTAGCTGGTGGCTAGCAGCCTACAATGCTCTCTGCACTTCCCTGACCCTGGGCTGTCAGGCACATACACCCCTGGGAACTCCCAGTGACGTGGGCAGTATGGAACCTGAGGGCACTTCCTGCAAGCAGGAGCTCCTGGAAACTCCAGATAAGGGTGCAGCATCTCAGGACACCATTGGCTGATGGTTGCAACAGGAAGGCCTAATTTGCTGTTGGTGGTATGAGGTGGCTTCCATTGGATGATGTGCTGTATATAAGCCACCACATTTTTTAATAAAGTTAGATCTGCATCTTGAGTCTGGTCTCCAGAGTCTGTGTTCCAGGAATCATTTGTGGCCTCCGTTGCCACTTCACCCTCCTCCCAAATGTCCGAGAAGGACCCCGACGACGACATCATTTCAGCACTATTTATTGAAAATATCCTTTTCCCATTTTGTGTTATTGGCATCTTTGTTGAGAATGATATGGATTCATTTTGGATTTGTATGCTAGAACACTGTTTTTATTCCAGTATCAAGTGATTTTCCTTAGTCGTATGACATTGTGGTACATTTTCAATTCATATAGTATGGCGCTTCCACATGTTAGTAGTTGCATAGGAATTTGAGATTTTTTTTTCTGTTTCTGTGAAAAATATCATAGACATTTTGATAAAGACTACACTGAATATTAGGTACCCTTCAGTAATATTGCCATTTAAATAATATTAACACTTATAATCAATATACTGTCTACTTTTTTCCACTGTTGGTGTCTTTCATAAAGTTTATAAATGTCAATATATTGATTTTTACCTGAATATGAATTTTAACTTATATAATTTTATAGTAATTTTAAAAGGAAAATCTCTTTGATAATTATTATTATGCAGGAAGGCTGAATCTTGATGTTGATTTATTTTTCTGCTTATGTACCAGTACTGCAGTTTAAACTCAGGCCAATGTGCTGCCTTTAGCGTGGTTTCATTGAGGTCTGGTGCTCTACTAGTTGAGTCACAGGTCTGGTTCCTACTTTTTGCTATTTAATTGTGGTAAAGTCTGGTCTTCCTAAGTGTGAAAATTTTGAATTGTGCTTCTGAAATCTTAGACTCTGGATTATGTTAATTTTACATCCTAAAATATGCTGAATTGCAGAATGAAGATGACTTTTTTGAATTTACTTTAATATTATGTTTTCTCTAAACATTTGTTCTTTTTCAAGTTGGGAAAGTTTCAGAATTGTGTTAGATTGTAATTAAAACAAGCTTCAATAGTGGTTCTCAGGATTGAGAATGTCTAATGTGTATAAAGGAAAGGTGTTTACATCATCACATTTATTTTGGGAAAAGGTTGTGGACTTTAAAAACACATAAAATATAAATATTATCCAAATCCAACAATTTCTCACAGAATGTAGATGCTACTTAATTTCTTACCACAGCATTCCAGTCATTAGAAACTTCTCATTTACATCCCAACGATTAGGTAGTTGTGAAGTGGATGAATCATTAACTTTGTTAGTCTGTGACTAATATCTCGATCAGAATTTCCTCATCTGAAAAATAAAGTTAACAACTATTTTTAGAGGATTTTAGAGACATAAGGAAACAATACAATGAATTTCATCTCCGTGTTTTCAATTTCCCAAACACTGTTCATAAGCTCAAGTTGCAGTCCACTGTCTACTTAGAAGAAATCTATTAAATCCAATCTATTTAACTTGAAAATGTATGAAAATGCCTGTTAATATAAATGATTTTCAGAATCTTTGATTCTTTTTTCAAATTCATTCTACAGACATAACATTTTATGATGTGCTAAATGCTAGCTTTTGTTTGAGACTGCAGTTTCCTTATTACACATTTGAGTGCAGTCTTGTGAAAAAGCTGAAAATAGAAAATAATGTATTGCAGATAAAAGGATTTAGATAGTCTTGACATCAACTTATTAGTAGCACTGAATATGTGTTAGTAAGCGTAGGATTTTTTTATTTTTACCAAAATGATTGAAATTCTACCTAAACCTGTCTTTGTTAACTGGAAAAGTTCTACATCTTTCCAGAGTTTTTATTAAATCCTTTGACAATTTTTTTTTGCTCTGATTATAACTCCTACAACACAATACTATTGCTTGAATCCAACAGAAGTACATTTTTCTCACAAATTTGACTATCTTGGCCAATGGGATAAAGTTGCCTATGAAGTTATTCATTCACATATCAAGGCTTCTGCATCTTAATTGTCTTGTCATTATTTTTCCTGCAGATGAAAGCTGGATTCTGCCTATCTGATGTTCAGCTTACATAAAAGTAAAACAGAAAGCAAGTTCAGGACAAATAACTTGTAATGATAAGCTTACATGTCACATTCTTCTTCACTGGGAAGCAAGAACTAAGTTGCATAAGCATATACCATTGCAAGGAAGTTATCTTCTATTGTTATAGAAGGAGCCTAACATCACATGATTCACAACATTTTAAATATTTATTTTGTCATCTTACCAGCATATTTTTTTAATTTAATTTAATTTTGTTGTAAAGTTGATGTACAAAGGGGTAACAGAGTTAATGAATACATTTCTTGTTGTACATTGTTACCCTCTGTCTTGTTTCCTATCACTTTTCCTTCCCCTATTTCCTCCCCCAAGTTGTAAAGTTCATTTCCAGCCTAGCACTTTACGAGTATCTGTACATGGGTTCACCTTTTGTCTTTTGTTTCACCATTTGCTATTCCCCTTCCCTTCCTCAAATCATATAAACATATATACAAGCCACAGGGTACCAGAATCAAAAACAGTGGCTACAGGGGATAAAACAAGAGAGAGATGGAAGAACTTTATACAGTATATTAAAAACAATACCAACAGCAACAAAAACAAAACCCACTCAGCCAGGAAGGGTCGCTCACATCTGATCTTAGCTAATCAGGAAGCTGAGATCTAGTGATGGCAGCTCAAAGCCAGCCTGGGAAAACTCACCTCCAACTAACCACCAGAAAACCAGAATCTGTGCTGTGGCTCAAGGGATAGGGTTGTAGCCTTGAGCTGAAGAGCTAAGTGACAATGTCCAGGCCCAGACTTCAACTACCATGACCAACAAAACAAAAAACAAACACAAAAAGCCAAAAAAAAAAAAGAATCCAAAAAACAACAAAAAAAAAACCCCACTTGTTTCCATATCTTGAAGTTCATTTCGATTGCATCATTTTATATGGATATATGTACATATCTATGAACAATTGCAATCCTCTGCTTGGAATATCCTGGGTATAGACTAATAGTTACAGATGAAGGAAACCATAGACAGTGTTTCTTTGTGAAAATTGGTGACATTTATAAGTTTGAGCATGATAAAGAATATTCTCAAATGGGTCAGGAGTTTGGCCTAGTGGTAGAGTACCTGCCTAGCATTCATGAAGACTAGGGTTCAATTCCTCGGTACAACATACATAGCAAAAGCCAGAAGTGATGCTGTGGCTCAAGTGGTAGAATGCTAGTCTTGAGAAAGCCAAAGGGCAGTGCTTAGGCCTTAGTTCAAGCCCCAGGAATGGCAAAAAATATTCTCAGAAATAAACCATTGTCTAATGACCTTCTTTTTAAAAATTTGATTTTGTGTCTCTAATTGTAACTGAACTAAATTTATCTGACAAGATCAACCACTGAATTCCCAAATGAGAAAATTTTACTTAATGGAAAACAATTGGAATTTCTATTGTATTTTCTAGCATCCAATGAATACTATATTACCTTACTTCCAATTTTTAAAAAAAATTGTGGTTTTAATCAGACAGCTTTGATTTTGTAATTTTTCTGTCTGAGCAAGTGTTTTATAGAATCAATCTCTGTCTGTGGACATCTTCCAAATTATTCATTATTAAATTCCAATACAGTCCCAGTATTCCCACTGGCATTTGATATTCATTCTCATGAATATATAGTAAAACAAGTAATACTTTATATATCTGATATAGACACTATATAAAATCTACTGGAATTTTCATAGAATGTTGGTATCCAACTTATTTTATTTTATATACATTTGGCTGTGACTTGAATTCATATTATTCCTGTGAATGTCAAGGTTCCTTTTAGATAATGAATATATTTGCAGACCACTTCATTAAATATGAAACAAAAATGGATTTCTTTCAAGGGATTGCTTAACAATCATGTTTACATATTTTTTTATTATACTTACTGAAAGAATACATTTGGAAAGTTCATTACATGCAGTGCTCAGTTCTAACCATAGGATAATAGTGTACTTATTAGGACATATTTCTTTTCTGTTTACTCTGCTTATAGTAGAGAGAGTTATGCTAAGATACCACATAAAAAGTTCAAATGAACATATCGTACATTTTTTATTATTTTTAAAAGCTTAATGTAAATTCCAATTAATCATTTGCCAAGGGAATATACATTAAATTTTATTTCAGAAACACAATATTTGTTTTGGTCACTATTGAATGAATTTGTGATTTTACTTAGTCACCTAATACAGGGACTGTTATTATGAAAGTAAGTTCTTATCTGTCCATTCCTCTGTCAAATTCCTTATATTAATGTGTAACTGCTTTCTTCATAATTTCTGTTTTCTGTGATGTTCACTTAAGATAAAATTATTAGGGCTGGGAGTATGGCCTAGTGGTTGAGTGCCTACCTGGGTTCAATTCCTTCCTAGCCTACACACAGAAAAAGCCAGAAGCAAGTGGCTCAAGTGATAGACTGCTTGCTTGAGAAAACTCAAGGACAATGCCCAGGCCCTGATTTCAAGTCCCACTACTGGCAGAAAATAAAATAAAATAAAACATAACTAGCATTCTGCTCCTTATTATGCTTGTGCTTTTAGCCATTGGAGACAGTAGGTCTTGAGAATTTTGATTTTAGGCCAGCCCAAACAAAATGTTTGTGAGACTCTGCTTGACATCATGTTTTCTGCCGGTGGACCCCAGCTACAGTGAGGTGGCAAATGGAAGTGGTCCTGAACAAAAAGTAAAACACTCTAAAAAATAACCTGAATCAAATGGTCTGGAGATATATCTCTAGCAGTGGATTACTTGCCCAGCAAATGTGAAACTGAGTTCAAACTCCAGTACTGAAAAAAATAATCAACAAAGAAACCATGTTTTATTATTACTGGAGAAACAAAGGTGACTTTGTCTTTAGTGACATATTAATTTTTGATAGCATATTTTCATGTATCTTAACAACATATGGTTGGTTAAACATGTATAACTTATTTAAGGGTCTTACAATTATGTGTGTTGTGTTCTTGCATTTGCCAGTGGTATTTAACACATGAAAGCATTTTGCATTGCTTGAGCAGCATTGCCAGAATGTAAAATAAGTTTTAAAAGATATAAAAAATACTTTTTGAGGCAACTAGATTCACCTACTATATTTCCCATATTGCCTATTAAATATTCCAGCCATCTGGAGTCCTAGCCGCTACTCAATAATTCATTTAAATAAAAACTCCCACAATTTAGTTGCTTAATAATCCATTAAATATCTTGTTGCTAACGAAATTATTTTAACCAGATTTTTTTTTACAGAACTAAATAGTCCAAAAATTTATCTGCCACCTCGATTCTATATGTAGCAGAGAATAATTTCACCATCTGTACAATTGGGTAGAGATATTTCTTATCAGAAAGAAGTGTACTCAGAAAATATAGCATGATAAGTAGCTAAAGAAAGGCAAAGTAGTATATATAACTAGTAATGTAAATTAACATTCAACGAGCTTGAGGGCATTAGGTAATTATTCTGCCAAGATAGTTAAATGATCCAAAGTCATAAAATGGATACATTAAAATAAAATGTATAGATTTATGATAAATTTGAGTTTGAGTTAAATGAATTTTAGAAAAGAAATGTATGAAATATTTTAGGCATGTTTAAGTATCCTCAGTTTTGCTTATATCAAACAAAACTTGAGCGCATTAAAGTGGATTGTAATTGAAACTCTGCTATTAAAATGTTGCCTCCTTCAGAAAATGGAAGGGATGTACAAAATACATACTACAGAACAGTGGCCATGACTTTCTGAGATTTGAAGTTTCCCTTTATTCACAAATCAGTGAATATTCACAAAACAGTGAAATCTGTTTATCTTAGATGATTGTCTTGAAAGTATTTGAGCCCAGCACTGATGGCTCATTCCTGTAATCCTAGCTACTTAGGAGTCTGAGATCTGAGGATCATGGTTCAAAACCTGCCTGAACACAATAGTCCATGAGACTCTTATCTCCAAATAACCACCAGAAAACTAGAAATTGTTCTCTTGCTAAAGTGGTAGAGCACTTGCCTGGAACTGAAGAGCTTCAGGACAATGCCCAGGCCCAGAGTTCAAAACCCATTACTGACAAAAAAAAAAGGGGGGGATTTGAATTTGACTGCTTTGGACACACAATTTTAATGATATATTTCTAAGGAGAAATTTATTATTTTAAAAGTCAATCATGTGTCAAGGGATCAAGATCCACATGTCTAGAATCCCAGGTGTAAAAACAGGATTCTAACCTTTACTAGATGTATTCATTATCCAGCCCTACTCATCCCACACTGTAACCATGATGATAGCTTTCAGATGGTAGACTTTAGTGCACGCATTATTCAGGCATAGTGCAGAAAGCCACTAGCTAATGCACATGTCCTTTGCTCTTTAAATCATAATAGGCAGTGACCTCTAGAAGCAAGAGAATATTTAACAGAAAAGTAGAGTGCTTCAGTCAGGAAAGATTTACTCATTAAGAGTGCACCCTTGACACCATTTTGAGAATGCTCTCTTGAATTTGGCAATTGCAGATGTTTCAAGGTGAAATCATCAGCAAAGTTGTCCTTTTGAAATACAATAACTCCAGATTGTGTTGCCGTTATTATTATTAGGCTTAAAGTGTGAATTTCAGTAGATGATTCTGGCATGCCTTTGATAATTATTAGTGGCTATGTCAATTGTTCTGTATTTTAGGGACTGTATGCACATGTTGTGATTAAGGAATATAATTAATATTCTCATTATCAATCATTTCAAGTCACCCATAATATAATCTGGCATATCATATCTAGATAAAAGATGCTAATCAGACTATAGCACCTCAAGGTCTTGATGGAAAAGTTCAATCTGTAGCTGAGGGCTTTCTGCATAAGTAAATATTCACATTCCTAGTTTGTTCTAGAATGTAAGTATAATTTTCTAAACATTATTTTGTATACTATTAATGTGAAGATCAAATAAAACCTTCATCAACTGGGTGCTTGGCTCATGCCTATAATCCCAGCTACTCAGGAAGCTGAGATCTGAGGATCACAGTTTGAAGCCAGCCTGGGCACTAAAGTCTGTGAGACTCTCATCTCCAATTAACTACTAGAAAACAAAAAGTGATACTGTGGCTCTAGGGATAGGACAGTAGCATTGAGTTGAAGAGCTCAGGGCCAGCACCCAGGCTCAATCAAGACTCATGACTGACAAACAAAAAAACAAAAAAAAAACCCAAAACCTTAACTAAAAGTTATCAATTTTTATAAATATTATTCTACTTTCAAGGCAGATTTGCTGGCCTGTTCTGTTTTGTTTATTATTCATGTCAGATCACAGTGGTGAACAGACATATTATTTCCATGTTATCTATGTAGGTATGCACACTCACAAAGAAAAAGTTACTGAACCACAATTAGCTCCTTTAGTAACAGAGCAGTGCATACCTGATTCCCACCTCAACATTCTTTCTGTCACATAGCATTACATGTCACACAGCACAGCCTGTACAGGAAAAGTTGCTCTCCATATGGCTGTGCCCAAGGAGTTGTTAAGGATTCTTCGGTCCTCTCCTATAAAAATAATTATTTGACTATATGTTAGAATCCATATTTAGATATATAATTTATCTATTTATTTATTCTTTTGGCAATTGTAGGGTTTGTATTCTGGGCTATCACTCTACCACTTAAGCAACTGTGCTACCAATTCCAGTTTTCCAGTGGTTTCAGAGATAAGAGTCTCATGTACTTTTTGTGACCACACTGGCTTTTAACTGCCAACGTCAAATCTCAGCCTCTTGAGTAGCTAGGATAACAGGCATGACCCACCTCACCCAGCTTAGAATCTATATTTTAAGTAAACACTTCTAGATGTTCTATGGCGAGTAGATGGAAAAGATCTCTATTAAATGTTTACTTTAGAAAAATAAACTATAGGGGCCGGGAGTTTGGCCTAGTGGTAGAGTGCTTGCCTAGCCTGCACGAAGACCCGGGTTCGATTCCTCTGCACCACATACATAGAAAAAAAAAGCCAGAAGTGGTGCTGAAGCTCAAGTGGTAGAGCTCTAGCCTTGAGAAAGTCCAAGGACAGTGCTCAGGCCCTGAACTCAAGCCCAGGACTGGCAAAAAAAAACAAAAACAATAATAGACAGGTCAGAAATAATCGTATTTGAGCAAAAACAGGACACTGATATTGTAGATTATGCTTTGGAGCTTATTTTGTAATTTTTCATAGAACTTACAAGCTATGTAAAAAAGAGTCAGTGATAGGTGTATTGATGTCCTGTCTCTATTACACAATGAATCTACTTGCTGTGCATTATATCCTTGAATACTTGTAATTTTGCAGAATATATTTGAAACATTTCTGTTCTTTCTTTTTCTCTCATGATTCCTTTCTCATACTGCTATGCAAAAGCAGGTGGCATGAAGGAGGTTTATACTGAGATCTAAAATGAAAAGCAATTAGAAGGATAATTAAAAATGGAAGTTGACAACATGATTCAATGTATAAATTATAAATATTTTAGGAAAATTTTATTTTGGTATTTAAAAAATTATGAAATGAGGGAACCTGAAATTGTTGTTCTCAGTAAATCCCTCATTATCCCTGCTTTATAAGCTATGTCCTGAGCTAGAGCCAAGAAAGAAAATGCAAATTGTGTGTGTGTGTACATATATAGTGTATATTTTAGGAAAAGAACTGCTACTACAAGGAAATGAGAAGAAAAATCTTCTTGAATTAGAAACATTGAAACCTTAATTTTAAAGAAATGACATCTGTAATATACTTCCATTTCCTTAAATTAAGTAAGCAGAAACAAAATCTTTTTACTATATTTTAATTGTCTCAAGTTGTATTTTTATTATGAAAATTTCAATTCTGCAGGCAAGGTTTCTCTGTTCTCACTGATTCCACCTCCCTATTCCTGGACCTCCTTCCTCTTCTTTCATTATCTTCTTTTCTTTTCATCATCATTTAAATAACATCCCCGGGTTCCACATATAAAAATATGTAGTGTTTGTTCTTCTGAGTCTGGTATATTTCACTTAACATGATGATTTTTTACTGTTCCAAACTGCTTCCTTCAGGTAGCATACTCTCATTTTTTTAATTAGTGAGTGAATAAAAATCCAATGTGTATACAGCCTAATTGTTATTTATTCTGCTGATAGCAAATATGCTAATTCTATAAATTGAGTTTTGTGAATAAAGCTATGAAAAACATGAATATTTAGGTATCTCTGTTACAAGGTGACTTAAATTCCTCTTGGTAAACACCCCAAAATGGAATAGCTGATTACATGCTTCCTCTGTCTTAGCTTTATAAGGAATTTTTTATACATTTTTCCTAGTGGTTAGACTTGCTCACATTCTCAGCAGCAGCACATAATGGTTCCCTTTTCCTTGCATGACCAACAGCACTTATGTCATTGAAAAATAATTAGCAAAGGCATTTTAAGGAAAATATGGAAATTATGTGTTGTCGTTTGTTGTGTTTTTCCTACTACCAGGGTTTGAACAGAGGACTTGTCTGTTACTCACTTTACTTACATTGTTGGGAGCTCTACCAGTTGAGCCAGCCTCCAGATCTGCTTTTGGGTGTTATTTTGAAAATGGAGTCTCTCAGGCTTTCCTGCTTGAGATGGTTTTCAGGAATGTAGGGCAGGAAGAAGAGCCAAAGGATATGCAGGGCTTAAACGTAACAGGGTATTTTACAAAACTGGTCTGCTTTGGGGAGGGATGAGTTGGGTGGGATAGAAAGAGGAAAGACACAGTTGTAAGGTCAAGGCTCAGAAGGTCCAGAGGCATCGTAGGCTCAGTTCTGGGCAGAAGTCTGATGAACAAAGCTAGTTAAACCTAGAGTAAGTTTAAGAGGAATGGGGCACTCTGAAGATACATAACTGACTGACTGTATTGGAGGATGACAGAGAAGAAGCTGCTGAGTAAGAGCTAGAGCCTGGAACCAAGTCCATCTGAGAGAGGACAGAATCAGATCAACTACCAGAACCAAGAGGAATTGGACAGGAGATTGTGGACAAAGGACTGCATGGGGTTAGATGAGCAACATTACTGCAGATGATTCTAAAATGTGAAAGCATGTGGTAGAGCTGACTCATTAGTAAAGAAATTATGATGATTTACTGCTCTATAGTGCAAGCTTCTCATCTAATGCCTCAGCCTTGGGAGAAAATCCCTCTTCGACAAGAGTTGAGGGGGTCAGTGGAAAAGAAGTATCCAAGGCACAAATTAGTAAGCCATCTCTTAATTCTGCCAGTCTGGGTGAGAGTTGGGCACCCACTGGGTGAAAATCAGATCCTCATGCTCTGTCCCTGCTCGTGTTGAACCCAGCTCAGGTCAAGTCTCTTGCTTTTCACTGTGACCAGGGGAGAGGTCTCTGGCTTTGGTTGATGTACCTAGTTCCTATACCTGTATGTGAGAGGCAGAGATGGCGGAGGGATGTCCCTGTTTAACTAAGTTTTAGGTTGAGGGCAGAACTCTGAAATTGAAGCTGTTCCATTCCTGTCCCTGTTTAGGAGGAGACTGCTAGAGATTGATCCTTTACTCATCCCTGACAGCTGAGTTGGGGCCGGACTCTGGCTTGCAGAACTGCCTTTTGTTCCTTGTCACTGTTTTTGTGGAGCTTCACTAGATGCTCTGACCACACTCAGCACTCAGAGCTGAGCAGAGTGGCAGAACTCTGGTTTGCAGCACCATTTGGACCCTGTCTCTATTGGCTAAAATCATCTCTGCTGGAAGCTGGCCATTCTCTCAGCACTGGTGTTTGTATTCAGGACCAGGACTTTTGTTTGGAACAACACTCTTCTGTCTCTGTTACTGTTGGGCTGAACCTCTGCTAAGACTGTCCTCTCAGCACCAGGGGCTGAGCTCTGGAAGGCAGAAACCTGGTTAGGAGCAATGCCTTTTGGTCCTTCTGTGCCTATGATATTGCTAGTGTCAGTTTTTGTGTATATTAGAATTGAGCTCTGCTGAAAATTTTATCTTTGTTCTTTTTCCTGGTCTAGGAGGTTACTAAATCTGAGCACAGTGTGGTCTCAGACCAGTGGGTCTCTGAGCTTGAAGACCAAGGTTTTTTTTTTTTTCTTTTACCTGGCTTTCTCAAGGACCAAACTCTAGTGAAAAAGGTGAGAGTCTAAATCCTAATTTCCCTGGTGCAGGCTGAGACCAATACAGTCTTAATTTCTGAGCTCAAAATTCTGTCTGCTTTTTGCTTTCTCTCTCATCCAACTATACCAGAGCTTCAGCTTGCTTTCTACCCTACCCATCTTTTTGTTCTTCTGGAGATGACAAGTTTGTGACTCACTGTGTTTCATTTCGGTATAGTCCCATTTATGTGTTTCTCTTGTGAAATCATTTTCTGTGTTGTAGTACAGCTGATGAAACTTTCAGCTTTGCACCCTAGACAGTCATTTGAGTTTCTCTGTCAGACCAAGATGTATGCTGGGTAGTGGACATGTGCCTTTGTGCCATGCAGAGATTCTCATTGAGCTGAGATGTGGGTCACTACTTTGTGAGCTGTACAAAGAGCAGATAGCTTGGATTTAGTGCTCTATTGTGTTTCTAGATTGGTGCTAGGCTCAGATTGCTTGCCTTTGTCTGAATTTTCCAATTAGAGCTTTGTATTTCTGATTGAACAGACAGAGCTATATATAATTTACAATATTGCCCTGCCATTTATCTTCCATCCTGGATCTTTCCATGTTCTTTCCTTATGAATGAATGATCCATGAGTTAATATGAAGATTGGCCTGAAGCCCTGGACCCATGCTGTCAAAGAAACCAGCAACTCGATGAAAAAGAAAAATAGAAGGATTTACTGAACAAATCGGAGATACTCTGGATACACTACAATAATTAGAAATAATACCACAAGAAGTTTGTGGAAGAGCACAGGGAACTGAAAAATGACCTATAGCTCCATATGCAAAACACAAAGATAATAGTATCCCAGAAGACCAGCTTATACACAGGCCTGGCCCAGGTGCAGGCTGCAACCCAGAACTCAGGGGAGCTTCAGGGTCTTGCCACCTTCCCAAAATCTTCCCAAATGCTCATGGCAAATCTAGAATTCTTTCTTTCTGTCTCCACCTAGCAGAGATAGGATAAATGCACAATAGGGGGTTAATCAGAGAAATGGATAGCCTGAGTGGAGATAGATAAAATCAACAAAAACATGGAAGAACTACAGAAGCATGAACCTGAACTGGAAGCTTGCTTTGAATTTTACTGCTTGAGAAAGTAACAGTGGAACAAGAAATGGAAGAGCTATAAAAAAAATCTAGGAATGTCTGGCATACTCACAATAGTTCTCTGGATGGTCTGAATGACCAGACACAAGCAATTACAATAGGCCGAGGAAGAGAAGGCAAAGTTAGAGACCCAAACAGAGGTGTGGAGGATTTTTTTTAATGAAAGCAAAAAGAGATGAATATTTTACAAATATGAAGATGCAGAACACATCATATGCATGAAATCATAGAGTAACTGCTGGCAGAAATTCAGGAAATAAGTGAGGATAAGAAGAGCACTGTGAAACAAGTGTTGCAGCTGGAAATAGTCTTGACAGTCTCAGGAAACAGCTAGAGGGCCCACCACCCACAGAGCCACCTGCAGGGCCTTTGGAGACAGAAGAGTATCTGCAGGCCAAAGTGTAGCAACTGAAGAAGGAAGCAGTGAACCTTGCTGAACAGCTACAAACCCATCTAGAAAACAATGCAAAATGCACAGCAGATGAGGATGCGGCTGGAACTGGAACAGGCCTGTAAGGAATGGAATGAGCAGAAAGAAGGACAGAAAACACTAGTAACGCTAGGAAACAAGGGTTTCCTAATACCACAATCAGATATGCTCTGGGACAGAATTAGCAGCTCAAGGCACAGCTGGTTTAGCTGCAAAATGGCTCCATCAGTCTCTCCAAAACAACATTGAGCTGACCAGCAAGTACTAACTTACATAGAAGCTGGACCAGCTTCAGGAGCAGTTAAGATATCTGATGGAAACTAGAACAGTGAAGGTTCAAGCAGCCCAGGACCTGCAGAAGCAATGTGACCAGTGATTCTTCTATCTGCACTAGTAGGTGGAAGCCTATTGAGATCAAGTGAAGGCTAGCAGCTGCTGAGGTAGACACAGCTGCTGGACCAGTTCAGCAGGAAGTGCTGCTGAGCAGGAAGGACATCAGTACAGACTACAAGGATTTGGAAGCGACACAGGACTCACTCATACCAAAAAGACAGCACAACCAGCAGCTGCATGCCCAGCTGAGCCACCTACATCACCCTGGAGAAGAGAAAAAATAAAGATGAACAGGCCCCCAGGCCCAATCTCACAACCCCAGAGAACATAGAGTCCCAGAAGACAAGCAGGCATTTTGAGGTTGTTGTTGCAGCTCAAGCCTCAGAGAAGATGTAGCTGGGCCAAGAGCAGAGACAGCAGAAAATACCCTGCCAGTTCCTGTCTCAGTTCCTGGCAGCTCTGAACCATAGCAGGCCTGAATAAGACACCCTGGTCCATATGGATGAGTAATCATATTTCATGTGAAATAAATGCCACTCTGGAGCCCACTGAGAATCTACAAGGCCCTTCAATGAAATTTGCAAATAAAAATATTTTTGAAGTAAAAGCAGAAGACCTTGAACTATTCATCGCTCAGAGGACAGCTAGACAGCATTGGAGATTTCATTATCCCCTATGAAAAGCAAATAGCAGTGTTGAAGAGAGACAGAGAAAGAAGGAGGAGACAGAACATCAGTCACTGGACCAGGACACCCAAACAGTGGATCTGGAGATGCAGGAGCTAATTTTGCAGCTTGCGGAGGAAAAAGTTAAGTTCCAGGATAAGTGTACAAATGTTGGGCCCACCTCAGGCTCCTAGCATAGCCAGAAAGTGCATCCTGCTTGGTAAAATGAATTTAAAACTACAACAAACATCTTTATATAGTCATAAGAATTCTGGGTCTTGTTTTGCATCCCAAATTCAGTGTTCAAAGGAATGTTGAACTATGCAGTTTTCTTTCACATGTAAGCACTGATGTTAAGAGCATAGTCCACTCCCATAAAACTGATTATATCAAGCTTGTTTAAGTTAGATTGTGTCATTTTTCAAGCTTTTAATCCAGTACACATACAACTTCAGTTATTTGCCTTTTAAATTCATGTCATTTACCGAAAGACTCAATAGCCATGCACAGTGCTAACAGAATACATATATCTATAAGATACAGTTCAAAGCCAGATTGTGCTAAAAGTAAGAACTTTTCTCAACAAAAAAAAAATGAGTCATGGTGCTTCCTATCTGTAATTCCAGCATTTTTCATAGGTAATTGTGAGACATAGTTAAACTAAACAGGCTACATTGAGCATCAAGTGGATACAAGATTACTTAGCATAGTGTGTGGAATTCTATCCCAAATACAAGGACAATTAAAAAGAAAAGAAAAAAGATATTTTTCACATTCCAAATATGTGACAAAAGTTGTTTTTTTTTGTTTGTTTGTTTTTTTTTGCCAGTCCAGGGCTTCAGCACAGGGCCTGAGCACTGTCCTTGGACTTTCTCAAGGCTAGAGCTCTACCACTTAAGCCTCAGCACCACTTCCGGCTTTTTTCTATGTATGTGGTACCAAGGAATTGAACCCGGGTCTTCATGCATGCGAGGCAAGCACTCTACCACTAGGCCAAACTCCTAGCCCCAAAAGTTGTTTTTTTTTAAACCATGGATGTATTGTGCATGCATGTGGGGAGGGGAGAGAAAATCTAAGAATAAGAGAAGGTAAGGCTGAATTTCAAAAGGACAAAACAGTGCTTAATTTTTCTCTCTTCTTTCCTTAATCTCCTAATGAGACCTCACCATTAGAAGCAACTAAATTGCAAGATTGGCTTTAAAGGTTTAGTGATTTGGAAAAATAAGCAGAGATAAAAATCAGTGGCACAAACAGTAGCGACCATTTTCTGAAAGCAGCAGTAAGCAAAAGGAACTCTGTATTGGTCACAGAAGCTACTCCACACCACAGAACAACTTCAACACCAGAGGATACCAGGAAAGAGCCATGCTGAACACCCATGCTGGGTGACTGGCTACCAAATGCCACACAAAGAGAACGCTGAATATTCCTTTAGCATGCCCTATGCAAGGTCCTACGACCTCACTGACTCATGAGTCTCAGTGCCCTCCAGTGTCAGATATGGTTATAGCATGTTAGCTCTTTATTTATACATTTTTCAATTAATTACAGGTTCCACATAAAAGAGAAAACTTTCATCATTTGTCTCTCTGGGCCTAACTTAGTTCACTTAACACGATTTTTCACCCAGGCACTTCAGTTTCTTTGCAAATGATGCAACACCATTGTTTCTAAAGAATGAGCAAAATTCCCTGTATGTCTACCCCATTTTCTTTATCCATTTGTCTACTGAGGGACATCGGCAATAATGCCATACCTTGGCTATGGTGAATTGTGCTGCATGAAATGGTTGTGCATGCAGCATTACTGTATCCTAGTTTGTCATCTTTTGGATGAAGATGTCTGAGTGGAGTAGTTTTTTATTTAGTTGTTTGCAGAACCACCATACTTTTCAGAGTGGTTCAATAAGTTTACCTTCCCACCATCAGCTGGATTTTATGCAAAGCATTCTTCTGAAACATAGACACAATTTTGACAGAAACATTGATGTGGAGTTTTCAGACATAATATTGTTTCTCGGCTAGAAACTAACCTCAAATCTATTTTATTTCATTTATTTTCACTTCTTAATTTTGTTTTAAAAATGCCTGGGGCATACTTATTAACTTGCTGAATTTTGTTCTGTGTTTTTCTCAAAAGTTAGAAGCTTCATCAAATCTGTAAAGCATATAAATACAATATACTCAAATATGGCAATTTTATCCCATGATATTATCTGTTTCAGTGACTGAAGGAGAAAAGTAAGGTCAATTTTGTTTGTAAAATTGAAATAGGTTTTTGAAAAGTTTTTAGTTACTATAGTAAGTTACGACTCAAACTGATCTGAAAATATAAAATACATCTACTGGTTGAAAATTGTCAAGTTAGTAAGCAAATCTTGAAGAAAGATTAAGTAGAGACAGAGGATCCATTCTTGCTCAGAGCAAGATTTCTAAATTATTTTAATAATTAGAAAAGAGTGTTTAAGTGCAGCGGGAATAAAACAATGTCTAGAAAAGACTTCCATATTCAGGCACATATGGATTCACCAAGTTTTCAGTGATTTTTAGAATATAAAGTGAATAGAGGGGAAAAAGTAAACTTTAACATTTTCCTCAGACTGTATTTGAAATAGGTAAAGGAATAAGTAATCTATAATAATAGGAGAATATTCTTACAGCTTAAAGTATTTCTTAGTTGCCACAAGGTGAGGAAAAGGATGTGCTGATTATTTGACTTATGCAAATGCAGCCCTTCTTTACATCACTTTTATAATAACCATAAAAATAAAAATTCAGAAAAGGTATTTAATTAATAAAAACATTAAATATAAAAGAAAATGTGGACAAATATGGGCTTCATCTGAATTATCCACTGACACTAACAGTTTTAAGTATACAGTTAAGCTACAAATATGGAAAAATAATTACACCATAGAAGTCTGACAGAACTATTTTCAGAATACACAGACTTTCTTTAATGTCCATATGAAAAGGAAGCCATTTCTTTTTCAATAGGCAAAAGACAACTAGCCATTTCCCAAATCAAAATTGCCACTCACTAATTGACATTTTTCAGCAGCATTATTCATCAATGAAATGCAAATTGGAATCTGAATGCGGTAAATTATATTTCAAGCAGAATGTATGAAATGCAAAGAACAGACAATTGCAAGTGTTATCAAGCAATGTGGGCCAATTGAGAAGTTGATTATATTTCTGTTGTACATAAATTTGTAAGCACTTTGGAAAAATGAATTGGTAGAATTAAAAATGAAAGTACAGTGCCACCCAGAAATTTCACTACTGTGTATAATAGTTGCTTTCATTCAATAGCACACATCCAACATAATGTTTACAATGTCTTTATACATAATAACAGTCCCAAAGTGAAAACAATTGCTATCATTACCAATAGTCATATATAAAAAGTAATTATTATGTAGCATGATTTACAACAATAAAAAAGAAGAGCTTTGCTTTATAACGGTGACCAACCACCATACACAATACCACAAATTAATCTCTCATATAAAATGTCGAAATTCACTTCTCAATCATACCTTTTGATTCTATTCATGTGTAAAATCATATGACTTCAATGTATGGCAACAGAGGTCAAACAGAAGTAAGAATGTGGTTAGCTTTGAGAGAGAGAAATCATGTACGAGATCACTTGGGAGAAAGCATGGGGAAGCACAATTTGTTATTGGAAGCAATTCACATTATGATCTGAATGGTAAGTACTGGAATTATCAATGAACAGTTGGTTCCTGGGTTCCACAAGTATGAAAATCTGAGGATGTTCAAGTTCCTTCTATAGAACTACACAGTGTTCATGTATAATCTGTTCCTGTCCTCCTGTATCCAGTACAAATATTTTCTGAACTCCTTCAATTCCTTCCTTGGAGTTTGCAAATTCAACGAAGATTTTAATATCTCAATATTAAAGGTCTCAATATTACAGGTAGGGTCTTTTTAGGTTCTGAAACACACATTTCTTTCCATTAGGTTAGATGCAAGTCACTCCTCTTCAAAGATATGCCAAGCTCTGAGAGGTTTGTTTCAAAATGTAACTTGTCATAATTTTCTACCTCTTTGCCACTACCATTGAGCTTGATCCAGGGAACAAGGTCTATGTCAATCAGGAATTCCTGAACACTGTTCACCCGGTGGCATTTCTTCTTTCTTTAGGCAAGAATTTGGTTGAAATGCTACAAATTCTGATTAATTTCTTGCTAGTGTGTCCTTCTTCAAAATTCATTATCTATATATTTAGTACTTTTAATACTGAGTTTCACAATTTAAAAATTCAAATTCCATTTCTCTGTTTTCATACCTCATAACAGAATAGTATAAACAAACTGGCTTTCTGAATGGACTAACAAAATAGGAGTTATATGTGTTTAGCAAGTATTTATTACAATAGGTAATTATTTGTCTAATAAATA
Source organism: Megascapheus bottae (assembly GCF_031878675.1). Taxonomy (NCBI): domain Eukaryota; kingdom Metazoa; phylum Chordata; class Mammalia; order Rodentia; family Geomyidae; genus Megascapheus; species Megascapheus bottae. Next base: position 14,949,016 of record NC_143520.1, on the reverse strand, counting down.
CAAATCTACTACTTAAAATCCATTCATATGGAAGGTTTTATCTGAGAACTTCAAATGCAATATGTGTTGTTTTCTCACTTGTAAAATGCTTTCTGTGTCTCTCTTTCTCTTAAAAACATATGTAAATACATCCACATGACCTCATATGACCTTATGGACCTAACTACCACTACCGTTGTGTTCATCTGAAAGCAAGTATGCATAGGAAGGTCAGGGCAGGGTCCAGTGGGAAAGTGACCGCCCAGGTTGAGAGTGGTATAGAAGAAATGCGACTCTGAAGTCAACGGTTCTATGATAACTAGGGAAAGATAAATAGCTTGGCACATATCTAAAAAAATATTTTTATTAAATAGCTATACAAAGGGGTTTCAAATAACAGAGGTCAAGTTGTGAGTACAATGCATCTTGATTAATATCACTCTTTCCACATTTACTTCCCTTTTTCCCATCCCATGCCTATTTTCAAGTCATATTGTTCAATTTTTATATAATTTTCATTGACTATAACAACCGTATTTGTTCACTCCAAATGGCTTTGTGATTTGTAGATTTCCAGGCTGGAATACCAATGGAATATTATCAAATTACCTTTCCTCAGGGCCATGTCATCTAGTCATAATATGACATGTGCTACAAGATAGTAAGGTAAATTTATATATCTCTTTGACATATATTTTTGACTTTTATAACTGAGCTTGGACGCAGAGTTCCATTTATTATGCTATCTATATAAATATGTGCAACATACTGTAAAAATTTCTTAGTTATTCTTGAGAATTTGTTTTCTGTCACTCCTGGATAAAGAGCTAAATGACACTCCAGAGCCTCATTTTTTTTTCTTTTTTTAAAGAAGAATTTATTAACATTGATTTTTACATCATATTTCAAATGATGTGTTTAACAAACAAATATTCAAGAAGGGAATCTCTATATATAATCACAGGCTCTTAATTTTTAGAACATAATCAAAATTACAGTAAGGGTTCATATATCATAGATAGGTATTAATCAATGTAATAAAACATTATATCTATAGAGTCATAAGTTTTTATGTCTATGTACTATGTCCATATCATTGGGTATGTAAATATTGAGTCCTTGCTCTTGCACTGTTTGGATTTAATAGCCACATATTAATGCTACCATGCACCTTTTGTTCCTTTGGTCTTGACTTGTCTCACTCAACATGATTCGCTCTAGATTCATCTACTTCCCTGCAAATGCCATTATTTTATCTTGTCTGTTGGCTATGTAGAATTCCATTGTGTGTATATATATATATATATATATATATATATATATATATATATATATATATACACACATATCACATTTTCTGTATCCATTCATCTGCAGTAGGGCATCTGGATTGTTTCCATTGCCTGGCTATTGGGAATAGTACCGAGATAAACATGGCTGCCCAGGTGTCCTTATCTATCTTGTGTTCAGGGTAGATGCCCAGAAATAGTATGGCGGGATCGTAGGGAAGGTCAATTTTCAGTTCTTTAAGAAACCTCCACACTGCTTTCCAGAGTGGCTGAACTAGTTTACAATCCCACCAGCAGTGTAGTAGGGTTCCTTTTTCTGCACAACCCTGCCAGCATCTTGTTTTACTTTCTTTCAGTTGGAAATACCTTTAAAACTTATGAAAGGATAGCAGCTAAGAAAAAACCCTGTATACCCTTACTCTTAATTTTATCCTTTAGCTTTATCATTTATGTGATTTCTTTCTATCTGTGGTATCTACTTCTCTACATACCTACCTATGTATCACCTGTCATCTACTGAGGACTAAGAAGTTCCCCCAATTCTGGAGCAGCAGCCATTTGTTGTTTACATTAAACTATGAGTGACCCAGAGTGCCCATAAATTAAAGAAACAGGATTGTGATGCCCATAAGTTCCAGGAATTGAATCAGAAAATGGAGCTGTGGCTAATGTGGTAGAGCACTAGCCCTAAGCATAAAAGCTGGCTCAGGGACAGGGGGCAAAAGTTTGGCCTAGTGGTAGAGTGCTTACCTAGCATGCACAAAGACCTGGGTTCAAGTCCTCAGTACCACATACATAGAAAAAATCTGGAAGTGGTGCTGAGGCTCAAGTGGTAGAGCTCTGACCTTGAGAAAGTCCAATCCACAGAAGTAGGAGATGAATGGTGGATGGACATATGGATAATAGTGTAATGCCCAAGTCTCAGGATGACACTCCGAAATGCAAAAGCAAGGTTTTATTCAAGTGAACTGTAGCTCGGGTCTTGTCCTCACACTGACACAGCAGAGCTTAGGAGAAGGCCCCAAGCTAAAATTTTACAAGGCTTATAAAGGCAAAAGGCAACCAGATGTTTGAGTAACATAAGGTAGCAAAAGACCGTAGATTTTTAACAACCAGGTGTTGAGTGAGATAAGGTGGGAGTCAGGGACAGTTCAGGGCGATGGAGCTGACGGGAAGTTCCCGCACCAATTGAGTCCTATTCAGCTGTCTGAGGGTAGTTTTATGGCTTGGAAAACAAATGCTATCCTTGGATTTTACATGAATTCTAATTTTAAAGCAATCGGAGCCTCATTTTTTAAAATGTTACTTTTTTTGCCAGTCCTGGGGTTTGAACTCAGGACTTGAGTGCTGTCTTTGGGATTTCTCAAGGCTAGATCTCTACCATTTGAGCCACAGCACAATTTCTGGCTTTTTCTATGAATGTGGTACTTAGGAATCAAACCTTGCTAGGTAAACGCTCTACCAATAGGCCAGACTCTTGGCCCCAGAACTTCATTTTTTTTTAATTTAAATTTTATTTTAAAAGTGATGTACAAGGGGGCTACAGTAAGTAAGGTAATGAGTACATTTCTTTTTGAACTCTATTAACCCCTTCCCCTACTTCCCTTCCCCCCACTAGTTGTAACGTTCTTTTCCAACATAGTGTCTAGTATCTCTGCTTAACCAGTTCATCCTTTGTCCCACCTTTTCAGTGATTTCTCTTCCCTTTCCCAAATCTGATAAGAACAAAAATTTAAAAACCATGACAACAGGGAATCAAAAGAAATTACTGCAAACAAGTACAATTTTAAAATCTCTAGTTCCCATTTCTGGGAGTTCATTTTGTTAGGCATCATTTTACATGGTCATATACATGTAGTTATTGAGCCACTGTGATCCTCTGATAAGAATATCCTACACAAATTCTTACCTATTAGAAATGAGGAAAACCATGCAGCCTATCTTTCTTTGGGCCTACCTTACTTTGTTTCATATAATTTTTTCCAAGTCTTTCTATTTCCTTACGAATGAGACAATGTAATTCTTTCTTATGGAACTACTGAATTCCATTGTGGTTACAAATCACATTTTCTTGATCCATTCATCTACCAAGGGACATCTGGGTTGATTTCATATCTTAGCTATGGTAAATAATGCTTCATATTTTCAAGGGAATTCTTGCTATCCAGTGGAATGTTATCAAAGTAACAATTGTCAAGTCTGGAGATGTCCCCCAAACCTTCCTCCTTTATATTTCCTTCAATGCTATTCTCCCCTTTCAGTCACTTAGCCTTTCATCAAAAAGATCAGGCTTGCATGGAAGAGCCACGAGATTACTAAAAACTATTGCTTCTCTACTTCATTTCCTATAGCAACAAAGAAGATTGCTCTTTGCATCAAATATTTTCCTGTACCTGGTTCTGTATAAAAGGAAAATTTATAAAGTTTGAATAAAAGTAATTCTACTATTGGCCGGGAGTTTGGCCTAGTGATAGAGTGCTTGTCTAGCATGCACAAAGACCAGGTTTCGATTCCTTGGTACCACATACTTAGAAAAAGTCAGAAGCGGTCCTGAGGCTCAGGTGGTAGAGTTCTAGCCTTGAGAAAAATCCAAGGACAGTGCTCAGGCCATGAGCTTAAGACCAGGACTGGCCAAAAAATAGTAATAATTCTACTGTTTTCAGTTAAAGGTGAAGGACACCAGATAATTTTTTCCCCTTAAGGAAAATAATAGCAGTAGCAAAAGGATTTTTCCTGAGAGATAGTGGTTTAGAACATAATTTAATTATATTTTACAATTGTGTTAATATGAAGGTAAATTAATATTTATATTATTTATATACATATAATTTATGCAAATATAACTTATAATTACATAATATATAATGTGTAAAATAGCTTGTTTACTATTTAAAATTTTGGTTAATTAATATCATTTTATTAGAAAGAATAATAGAAGTGTGAAACATTTGATCATTTCAAACTTAAGCATACTGACTTTATTAATATGTAGTTTAGGAAACTTCATAGATTCTCTCTTCTACAGTAAGATACCTTAATGTCACCACCATTTCCCTCACATCCAGATAGGGTCTCACTCAACTTAAGATCTTTAGCAGCTTCTTGTTACTTATTAAATGCCATGTACCTCATTTATGTCACTTTATTTTCATTTATATTTTTGAGCCATGCATTAATATTTAATTATTTTAGTATAAATTTTGTAAAGGAATATTATAGGCACACTAAAAATACAGCTCAATGGTACAGCTTTGCCTAGTATATGCAGGGGCTAAGGTTCAATATGCAGCACTGAAAAAAGAGTAGATGGAAAGAAGGAGGGAAGGAGGGAGAGAGGAAAAAAGGGGGAAAGTAAATTCAATGAAGCTAATTGAGCCCATGGAAAGACTTGGAAAAAAACCATATTAAGTAAGCCAGACCCAAAGGAACATAGGCTCAATGGTTTCCCTCATTTGTAATAATTAATACACACCTAGGAGTCTCCTAGCAGAGGATTACAATAGCTCAACACCCAGATACTTCACTTAATATGATTTTTTTCTAAGTCTTTACATTTCCTTACAAATGGGGCAATGTTGTTCTTTCTGACAACAGCATAGAATTCCATTGTGTATAAATACCACATCTTGTTGATCCACTATCTTTGCTATGGTAAAGAGTGCAGCAATGAATATCATTGTGCTAGTGGATTTAGTATGTCCTTATTTCTGGAGGGTTGGATAAGTGCCAAGTAGTGGAATTGCTGGGTCATAGAGGAGCTCTATGTTTAGTCTTTTGAGGAACTGCCATACTGCCTTCCACAGTGAGTTTGCACTCACAGTGTGGTAGTGATCCCTCCTGGCCACATCCCCTGCAGCATCTGTTGTTATTATATTTCTTGACCCTGGCCATTCTAACTGGAGTGAGGTGGAATCTTAGAGTTGTTTTGATTTGAATTTATTTTTTTATTTTTTTTATTTTGTAAATCCTGTTTATTTGCTTTATGGCCAGAGATGTTGAGCATCTCTGTGTCCATAGGCCATTCTTATTTCTTCTTCAGAGAAGACTCTCTTTAAGTCTTTGGGCCATCTTTTAATGGGATGGTTGTTCCTTTCAAGATTAGTTGAAAAAATATATTAAGTGAAGTAAGCCAGACTCCAAGGAACATAGGCTCAATGGTTTCCCTCATTTGTCATAATCAGTAGAAACCTTGGGCTCTCCTAGCAGAGATTTACAGTAGAACAAAACCAAGATGCATAAGGCCATATAGGATGATGCTAAATGAAAGGACCTCCAGGATATAGAAACAAAAGCCATATAATGAGTGTTGTTTTCCTTAATGTACTATGTTATCTCTCATCTCTTTGCTGTCCCTTGGCTATCTCATATTGTTACAGTATTTTACCTTGTTATCTGATATATTGTGTCTATGCATATTTGATTATTTGAAATAGGATAGGGAAGGGGGAAACCAAGATGAGGGGAGGGGAGTTGAGATAGGGAAATAGGGACCAAGACATGAGAAGGGTATCAATATATGTGAAGTAATGCACCTTCTATCTGGTGAATATAATGCAACCCTTCTATTAATTACAATAAAAATATATGGAAAAAAAGAATAAATTTTTCAAAAAAAAAAAGAGCTAATGGTTTAGGCATTTCCCAGAAAGCTAAGGTTTGAGGATCTAGCCTGGGAATCGGTCTTGGAAGACAAATATGAAAGATTCTTATATTGGCTTTGTCAGCAAATACCAAAATTAGAAGCTCAAGTGATTGATAGAGTATGAGGTTTGAGCAAAACGTCCAAAGAAGGGTGCAAGTTAGAGGAGTTCAAGACTCGGTACCTAAATTGAAAAGTAAAATCTCAAATCTTTGTTGACTTATGCCACACACCCACACATACACATAATACATCTATACACATACACACTCACCACAATTACAAAACCCAAAATGATTCAATGCAACTATTTTCAATTATAAATTTTCTTTATATGTTATATTTTACTAAAAATGGATAAAGTATACAAGTATAGCTGGTAGAACCAAAATGCTGCAACTTAGATTCATTCTACTTCTCTGAAAGTTCTTCAGGAAACTTTATGTATTTTGACATTAATGAACTTGACATTTTCACACATTGTGTACTGCTTTTCTTGGAAACATTTCTAACGGCTAATTTTCAACATTTGCTAATGTTATGAAATATTAACATTTTTAAAGTGCTCCTATGTGATTTGCAATGAGAAGGAAATATGTCTTGTATGGATTTTCTAAATTTTGACATGTCCCATGCACTAGATATGGTAGGAGAACTGGTGGCTTTCATTTTTTAAAATTTTTATTTATGTTTATTTTATTTAACTTATATGTAACTGACTGCATAAGAAGATAAGCCTGTTGATAAGGATAGTTTTCTTCCTTTATTTCCTTTTCTCTATTAGTACAATTTTGGACATCTTATCAGTGACAATTGATCATTCATTGGTATGCAAGCTACTTGACTTTATGTCATTTAGACATACTTTATCTTTCTTCCTTCAGTCTCCCAACTGACAAACATAAATGCTTTCAAGAACTGAATCCTTGCTAGGTGTGGTGTCTCACGCCTGTAATCCTAGCTACTAAGCAGGCTGAGTTCTGAGGATCCCAGTTCAAAGCCAGCCCAGGCACTAAAGTCTACAAGACCTTTTTTTTTTTTTTTAACATTAGCATCATGAGGTTTATTTTGGACCATTGATTACCATAACTATCAGATAATAAATTTATTTTGTTTTAAGTTATTAAGTTGGTGGCAGTTTGTTGCAGCAATAATAGGAAACTAATACACAGTCAGAAGGACATCCTAATGTGTTATTTATGGGGATATGTTCTGGGTGTAGGCCACTGATAGTATCAGTCCAGCTACCCAGTCACAACAAGACTTTTATCTCCAATTTATCAATAGAAAATTGGAAGTGGTGCTGTGGCTCAACGGGTAGGGTGGTAACATGAGCTGACGAGCTCAGAGACCACACCCAGGCCCAGAGTTCAAGTCCCATAACCAAAAAATAATAAAGGACTGAATGATACTGAATGTGTGTGACAGAAAAAACTACACTGGTTCTCCATCTATGTTAATTATTCTAACAAATGATTAGAGGCATGGTAAATTTTCTTACATTTGCTTAGACCAAGGTGACATGATGCACATTTAATATATTTTACTAAAATCTCTTTTAATGAGGATAAGGTAGGTAAATATCTACTGACTGTGTTTTTGTGTGTATTTTTATGAAAGTTGGAAAAATGGAGTCATTCTTTCACACTTTCTGCTCTTTTGTCAGTCCAATTGAAATTTATTACAAATAATTTGTGCCATTCAGGTCAAATTTCACATTTTTAACTGGTTACTCTCTCTTCATGGCTTGATATAAAATATCTCAACTTCAGGGCAATGATCACCTCGGTAAATTTATTGCCTCTTCTAGCTGCAAAGAAAACATTCACAGTATTATGGCAGCAAGAGAAGATGAAAGGAATACTTGAAAGTACAGTAATATTTATAAACTGAAGATTCATCCAAATGCCTTTACACACGGCATTTCCTGTAGATGATATATATGGAGAAGAATAGTGCAGGAGTTAACGCTTTCTACAGAATAGAATAAAGAAAATCAATGAACATTTTTCTTTTAATTCCCTGGGCTTGTGAAGATTGCCCATCTTAAACAGCCAGACCTATTATCACCAAATAGATGGGTAGCAATAAATCGAGGCATCATGTTGTTTCTCTCCACTGTGTCAGTTATTAGAAAAGCTGCTTTCTAGAAATATTTACTGGATTCATTTCAAAGGATGACCATTCATTACTGCTACCACACATCAAAGAGTATTTTCTCTCCATTTTACACTTTGTCTCTCTCCAAGAACTCACAAACAAGAGAAAGCAAATGAAAGTCATTTGTTCTTGCTGAAATGCAGAAATCACATTATCATATGTCATAGCATAGCCATATGGCAAATGTTCAGAGAAGGAGGAATTAAACAAGAAGAAAACATATAACTTTGGGATAGTCAGGACTAGATCATTTTAAAGTTTCACAATGAGTTAAGTGAAGATAATTGAGACTGACACTTTAAAATTTGTAGTTTACATGTTTATGTATGTTTTGTTCTTATGTAAATATTAGCCTAAAATTTCTCACTGTGTTCTTAATTAAAAGACCACTGTATGAACTGACAAAAAAATCACTGGGGAAAAGTAAAAAGTTAAAAAACTGTCTTTTTATCCAGCTTCTCTTTCTAAAGATAATGACTGAAGCAGGCTCAATGTTGACAAACTGGGGGCATTGCATATCATGAAATGTACTAGGTTTATATAATTTTATAAACATAGGTTTGTGTGAATAGGTAAATATAATGTGGGGTTTTATTGGTATGAATAATTTTAGATTAGAATAACCATGCCTTCCTATGTGTGTGTGATTTTAGTTGACCATAATGCAGGTAAGTTTGTATGTATAGTTATGTTGCAATGAGTCTCTATACACATATTCATATACCTAAAATTCATGGGTCACTATAAAAACATATAATACGTGTTTTCCACAAGTTCTAAAATAGATTTCACAATATATCCAGACTTCAGGACACTCACTCTATCATATTTATTCTCAACACTCCTGTCCCTTTTCTTCATAATCAATTACAAAGGTGATTCAGTTTGATATGTCCATATATGCACATACTGTATCTTGATTAGTTACCCTCCCTCCAACACCAAAATAATCCCAATGATTCATTGTTCCACTTTCACAAATACACTTAAAAATTTTCAACTATTCACCCTCCTTCACCCTCTCTGAGATCTTGCATATTTCAGTCATACTTCTTTATTTTCTTCCTATTTCATCTTCTGTTCCAATATATCTACATTGTTCTTGAGTCTTGATATCCTGCCTTCAATTCAGTCCACTCAGTTTTAGTCTTGAAAATGAATTCTCTATGTAACTTCTCAGTGTTTTAATTTCCAGTATTCTAGTCAGATTCCTTCTAAGGATTTCTGAATCCTTATTGTATTCCTCTTCCGTGTGGTTATTTGGAGGTTTATTTATTCAGCTCTGTAGGTGTGCTCACTTTTAGTTTCTTCAATTAGTCACTTTCATCCTCCTTTACTTCACTCATCTCTTTGTGCATGTTCACTTTAATTTTATTACACATTCTTATGGTCATGCCTTTGGGTTGTAAATTTTATTATCTTTAAGTAGCTCCATAGAGCAGGTGCCATTTAATGAAGCAATTTATGGATACAAGGTATATTGATCACTGTCACCACTTCAACATTCTCATGGGCCTACAACACATTCCCCTGCTTATTTGACTTAATTTTATATACACAATTTTTATTCTTTTTAATATATTTTATTGTAATTAATAGAAGGATTATATTATATTCACCAGATAGAAGTTGAATTACTTCACATACATTGATACTCTTTCTCAAGACTTGGTCCCCATTTCCATTGGTCTGTGGGCCTGTTATTGTACCCAGTACCAAGCTGTTTTGGGCACTATAGCCTTGTAATAGAGTCTCAAGTTTGGTATTGGAATTCCTCCTGCACTTTTCTTTCTGCTAAGAATTGTTTTAGCTATACAGGGTCTTTTATTATTCCATATGGTGATAGAGTGTTTGCCTAGAATGCACCAGGACCCAGGTTCGATTTCTCAGTACCACATACATAGAAAAAGTAGTCAGAAGTGGTGCTGAGGCTTAAATGGTGGAGCTTCTAGCCTTGAGAAATTTCAAGGACCGTGCCTTGAGTTCAAGCCCAAGCCTGGCAAAAAAATGGTCTGTTATATTTTACTTAATTCATTTGTAATCGCTTGCCTGCCATCCAATGTGTTTACTCATAGATTTATAGCATTTTATCTAGCACAAATAAGGGAACCATGAAACCTCTGCTTTTTTTTTTCCTTTGTGTGAATTTTGTTTCCTTTTAAATTTTTTGCTGCTTGTTACCATAGCATAGTTAGCCATTTAGACTTATCATATATTTTATATCTATCTTGAGATTTATTTCCTCTGAAACTAATTCATCAGTTGATAGTTTTAATCACCTGCAGTTTTACAATCAAAGTATTTTCAACATTCAGACAGGAATTCGTAGTGAGAAGGAGGAAGTATGGTTTTTACTTTCTGGATATGGGATACTTGGTATCAAGCTTTGTCCTTTTGTTCAAGGCACTAGACTTCATCTCCCAGGTTGACTCATATGTAGAAATAGCTTATTTTATTTTGTATTTACCGGTGTTACATATGCGTTACACGGGAAGATAGGAATGGTCAAGAGTCAGTAATTCATTTTGTGCTGCTTCTACGTTTGAAGTTTTCCTGCTTTGGGTACTGGAAAGCAGTCCTTAGCTCCTTAGTATTAGAAGAAGGTTCCAATGTTTCTTTTCTTTTCTTTTTCTTTTTCTTTCTTTTCTTTCCTTTTTTTTAAAAATTGTCAATCATGGGGCTTGAACTCTGGGCCTGGGTGCTATTCCTGAGCTCTTCAGCTCAAGGCTACTGACCTACTCCTTGAGTCACAGCACCACTACTAGTTTTCTAGTGTTTAATTGGAGACAAGAGTTTCATGATCTTTAGTGCCCAGGCTGGCTTTGAACTGGGATCTTCAGATCTCAGCCTCCTTAAGAGCTAGGATTATAGTCATGAACCACCCTCCCGGCTTAGTTCCAACTTTTCTTGTACATCCCTAATTTGTGCCTCCTATGGTAGTCCCTTACGAGTGACTGGTAGTTTTGAGAATATATAAAACAGTTGTACATTGGTGACACAGAACTTTGGGTCTCTGTTACTCTGCCTATGGGCTTCAGGTTGATTTTCTTTTCCTTCAGATTCCATGTAGCAGTTTGTCACCATGTGGAGGATACTGTGTGTGACCTGAGTCCTGCTCCTCCTCAGGAGCTCTCAACCCCATCTAAAACCAATCCCTCAAAACCCTCCACGTAGCGCCTAGATGTGGAACACGCTGCCAGGTTCAGGCTTGCTGGTGTCTTTGTAAGGATCCTATTATCTTCCCTTAGGTCATCCATTACCAGAACTCCTTGGTACTGTTTAACTTCTCAGCTTTCCAAAGTCAGACATAGTGAGACTATGAGTGACTAATCCCCTTTGTGCTTCTTGAACATCCAGTGCATACTCCCTTACCTGATGTTCATCTCTACAGGGAATCCTGCATTTGTACTCTATATCCAGGTTACTCATAAATTCCTGGGTTGCAATTGTTCTTTGTGCTTAAATCGTCCACCAGAACACAGAGAATGGGTGATTCAGAGCTCTCAAGTGGTTCTTTGAGTTGTAAGTCCTTGGGTTCCATTTAGTCTTTGAAGCAGTCATGTATTGGAGGCCAACCAATTAGAAGCACCTAAAGCAAGATGATCTCTCTGGTAAGGCCTATAGTCTGTGATTCCTGCTAGCAAAACCTAGGTTCATTGTCTGAAATGACCCCCTTGTATTGAAACTGCTCCCACATCTAGTTTCTCAGTTTTAGACAGAAAGCTCTCATTCAAGAAAGCTGTGTTTTCCTGATGTTGGCAGGGATATACAAAGCAAAGTGTCCCCTGACTGATGCTGGCCTGTCTGTCATTCTGAGAAAGTCATTGACCTATGCACTGGATGTGTAGATTTTTCCCACAGCTATGTCTGTTGGCTGGCTACAGTGGTCGCCTGACTTAACTTGGAGAGGATAATTCATTTGGCCTCTCTTCATACCATGCAGCTGCCCACACACCCATCCTCTCCTGGAGAGCTAGAGCTGTAGCTAGCTCCGTTTCCTCTGTGACTTTTCTGTTTCACCATACTTTCTAGCTAGTCCTCTCTTGTGGTTCTCAGTGCTCTTTCTCACTTGTATTTTTCTGACTAGAATCTGTCTTCTATTTCTCAAACTCCTTATGGATTTTGAGAGAGAATGCCTCCACGCCAACATCTGAAAGACTCTGTCTGGATTTGTCACATTCTTCAACTACTGCTGCACAAATTACAAATTCATGGAATTTTGGAGAGATCATATATTTTATTTATTTTCTTTTATTGTAAAGGTTACAGTTACATTAGTAAGGTAATGAGTACATTTCTTTTCAAGCACTGTTACCCCCTTCCCCTGTTTTCTCCTGCTTTCCCTCCATCCTCCTATGTTTTAGGTAAAAAAAATAGGCTTATATTCTAGCTTCAATATTAGTCTATTGACCTTGAGCAAGTTATAAAATGGGTTCAGTATTATTATTATCTTTATTCTTATGGGGTATTTTCTTCCATTTACCCTTTTTACAACATCTGTTTTCAAAGATCAATCCAAATACTTCTTCCTCAATGAGTCTATATTCAGGACTATAATTTCTCCTCTTTATTTATGTTCTTATCCTTTACAGAAGCAACCTATAATTTTGCAAATAACTGAAACTGAGTAAGGAAGAAAGCAACTTGATCTCATGTTGATGCAGCTAAACCATAGTAAAATAAATCTACCCCTAAAGATAATCTTTCTTTTGAAAATAACTCCTGTTCTTCACTATATTTCTCTTGTACATTTATAAACATTAAAATGAATTTTTGGTGCAATCTATGAAATAAATATAGAGCTATTTTTTATTCCTGCTCTCATAATAATATATTGATAATCAGTGCACTGATGCATCTTCACTTACCTTCCAGCAAATGTCACTAGTTTTATTTGCTCTTAAAGCTGAAGCTGCTATATAAGTTTAGTAGTAGAATCGCTGCTACACCAAGCAGAAACACATTAGGAACTCTGAGCCTTCTGACAGTATTAGGCATGCATAAGAAATAAAAATGTGTTATAAGTCTTAGAATTTCAACACTGGAGCATATTTCTTGAAACACTTTTACTTTGGTAAGCCCGAAAAAATTAGGTCAAGTGGACTGAAAAGATAGCTCCACCTTGGACATTTTTGAACACTACAGAATACAGCTGTACATATTTCTCTAAAATCTGAAATTGAGTTCTTAAGGGTGGATTTGTTGATGCTTTCATAAAGGAAAGGAGCAAAAGAAATTGGTGAAGAGAAGAATAAAACCATAAAGGAGGAGGTTAAAAAAGGGGTATTTGACTCTATGTGATGCAAACACAAAGAAAATAGAACTGGTACTTTTTACTTGATTTCTATTTATAATAAGCAAATCTATCATTAATTCCTATGTAATAGTACTGTAGCCTAGATATGTACGTGCAGTTTTGCATTGGGCATATTTTTAAAAAGTAACAAAGCAGTGATTTGGTAAGTTTATTATAATTTTCCTAAAATCATATTGATATTATCAAAATATTCATTTTATATTATTAAATTTTATTTCTATTAAGTAGTTTTACACAGCAGTTCCCATTCAGAAAATCAGTTTACAAGTAAAAAAAAATAGTATCCTTTATCATTATATCTAATCTCTCCCAGCCCCTCGCCTCAGTTTTCCTTGTTTTATAGGATATGCTTTTGAGTATTATGAATGCATACTTTCCCTTCCCTTGATCAGTGTACCCGTTTCCTGGTTTTTATTATGTTAAAGAGTAAGTTCATTTTTCTAAGCAATTAAACCACTTGAATTTTATTGTACAAATACCTTACTTTTAGATACAAATAACTGATTTGCAGCACCAATACTTTTGCTTAGGATCAAATTCTGTAAAAAATAAAAATAGTATAACAAGGCAAAATAGTAATTACTAGATCATGATTTGTGAATAATATTTTTAACAATCCTGCAAGTAATACAGTCTTTTTGTTATTCTGCAATTTCCCAGACCAGTATCAGGTTTTATGGCCAGAAAGATTATTAATTTACATCAGAATTTCCTTCTTAGCCTTGGTTGTACTTACCTAGAATGTACAGGTCCCTAGACTGAATCGGCAGCACAACAAAAAATTTTTTAAAGGAAATTATTTTTTATGATTTAGAGTGCTGTTCTGGTGCGGTTCAGGAAAATCATTCAATGAGCCAGAAGACTATACTTGCAATGCTGTTTGACTACTGCAGAAGCTCCCTTTGTATTGAGAGAAAACTGTCTCCAGAGATTCTCTTACAATGTTTTCATTGTATTTTTGGGTAGGAAGCCAATGAAGAAGCTCAGAAAAGACATGCCATTTGGGAGTACAAAAGGCAAAAGTAAAAGCAGCAGCTGTTAAGAAGTTCTTTCTGCATTTGTCAGTGGCTGTATAGGACATAAGAACAATACTAAAGCACAGCTCATATCCAAGTGGATTGTTGTCCTAGCCACTCTCCTATTCAGATGACCTGAAAAGAACAGAAACACATGTATATACAAGGACCCTGTTAAATTTCTTCTCATATCGTTTGAAACTGAAGCAGCTTCAACTTTACACATGATCTTAGATGTGATTTGAATATAGCTTTTCTGGTGATATTTCCTTCTGAAACAGATGGCTGTGAGTCTAAACAGGCCTGAATATATGGCCTGTAAGATAAACATAAAATGTAAACTAGAAGCAAAAAGAATGTATAATGTATGATACAGTATCTTCAACTCACAAATAATTCTCTCCTGGTAGTCAAGGTTAAAATAACCTAGAAAAGGTTTGGAAATAAATTAGAACTTTGACTTAGGGACATTTAAAACCTAGGTTAAAAGTGAGGTTTTAAAAAAAAATAAGCCTGGCACAGTGGCACACACCTGTAATCCTAGCTACTCTGGAGGCTGAGAGCTGAAGATCATGGTTCAAAGCCAGCCCAGGCACTAAATAAAGACTGTGAGACTCATCTCCAGTTAACCACCAGATAACCAGAAGTGGTCAAAGAGTTAGGGTGGTAGTCTTGAGCTGAAGATCTCAGGGACAGTGCCCAGGTCCAGAATTCAAGCATCACAACCAACCAAAAAAATATATATATCTTTAATAGATACCTTTTGTCAGTCCTAGGGCTTGAACTCATGGCTCTTTCACTCATGGCTAGTGCTCTACCACTTTGAGCCCCAGCTCCAATTTTGTTTTCATGTGATTAATCCACAACAAATGCCTTAGCCTTCTCTGCCTGGGATGACTTCAACCTTTAACCATGATGCTCAAACCTCACCTTCCTATGTAGTTAGGATTACAGATTTGATCCACTAGTGCCCAGCTATTGCTATAGTTTCTTGCTTGTTTTTCCTGTTGGTTATTTGTCTAATTTCTGCAAAGATATGGATATTACAAAGTACAGATAGAAGTAAATGAAAAAATACGGATAGAAGAGCAAATAGGGCACAGTATATGTTGAATATCCTTGATGTAAATGCAGAAATGGAGAGTAGGTTTTAAAAATGTATATAGTGTTTTGACATTTCTACATTTAAACTCATGATCAGTGTCTTTGTCTCATCATATACCGTGTCATTTTAGGGTTTTTTTTTTTTAACTCTTAAGCTGCAAGCTGTGTGCACTTGTCATGAGGGATACAACTACATTTCTCTTTATGACAGGATGACATGCTTGAAATAAATAGGAAAAACAAAAGCCAATCCCTTCCCATTCTTGGTTTTGAAGTGCTGGCCTAGGTTGCCTGAGGGACTTTGGTGTCCCAGTCCTCTTCTATGGTAGATGGTGAAATGGTTACATTATGTGCTCCCTTTTATTACTGTGTGGTTACTTGCATTTATATTTCTTAAGTACAGACTGTTTATGGAAAAGGGCATTGCAGATACCCTGTTGTACTGTGTATGTCACTCCTTCAGGATTAAAGGATTCATTCCTCCCTGCTGTGAGTGCAGAGAACTAGCCTCTAGCTAGCTATTCCCTCCTGACTTTTGCCCTTGGCTGTAAATAGCTGCCTCACTTGACAAAGTGCTGCTTTTCTTTTCCACACAAGCTGAACCTGATGACTGTTTTAGATGGTATGTAAAAATTTGTGCCAATTTAGCGTAACTCACCAGACCTACCTCAATCCCACATGGTACCAGCCGAGAGCTTGGTTGGCATCATATCAATAACCTAACCTTTGCCTTGGCTGGGTTTTGTTTTGTTCACATTCCCACACATGTTGATCCCAATAGCACTTGCCAGTAAACAAATTGTCTGTAAATTTCCACCTCAGAATCTACTTCAGTGGGACATCAGACTAAGAAAAGGCAGTATCAGATTGATTTGCTGAAAGATATTTTTATTTTGCTTTATTTGATTAGAATGCTTTTCTTAGATGCCACAAAATAACTTAAAATTAGGACTGAAGAAAAGAAAGTATGGGATTGTATGACAGTTGGAGGAGGCCAAGCTGGCAGGAAATCTAGGACAGAAATAGAGAGGGGCCAGTAGCAAGCATGCAGTCTTGGTCAATATAAGAAGAAATAGGAGGAATAATGTTTTAATAACTGTGGGTCACCTTTTTGCTTTTTAACAGCATCTAATACACTGTTGGTGGGAATTTAAACTTGTTCAACTATTCTAGAAAGCAGCATAGAGGTTGCTCAAAAAATTAAGCGTGGAACTACCCTTTGAGCTGGGCGTGGAGACTCACACCTGTTATCCTAGCTACTTAGGAGGCTGAGATCTGAGAATCGCAGTTCAAAGCCAGCCCAGACACAAAAGACCTTGAGACTCTCGTTTTCAATTAATCACTAGTAAACGGGAAGTGGGGCTGTGACTCCAGGGGTAGGGAGGTAGCCTTGAGCTGAAGAGCTCAGGGACAGCACCCAGGCCCAGAGTTCAAGCCCCATGATCCACAAAAAATTAACAAGTACTACCCTTTTATTCAGCAGTTCCACTCTTCTACATATACCCAATAGACTACACATCATAGTATGGGAAAGCCACTGGCACAATGTTTACTACAGCATTTTTCACCACAGCCAAGGTAGGAGTTAGCCCAGATGCCCCTGAATGGATGAATGGATCAAGAAAATGTGAGTGATCCATAGCTAACAAGCTAGGCAGCTAGCTAGCTAGATACATAGATACATAGATATCAAATTATATATTACATGACATCATACTGTATATATAACATTGTATATACATGTATATATATGAGTGTATATGCCATGTAAGTTTACTCATGCATTAAAAATTATATTTGTACCATTTGTAAAGAATTGAAGATACTCAGAAACAATTATGTTAAGTGAGATAAGTCAGGTTCAGAGAGACAAAGAATCCATGTTGTCCCTTATTTGTGGAAGCTGGATTTAGCTAACAAACATATGTTAATATGTTGGGTCATATGCAAGTATATACAAATATAATAACTGAAATATGGTAGATTCAAGAGCTATCTAAAATAGTATATTTACTTAGGCAAAATAAAATTTAGAAGGAAAGGGGCCGGGAGTTTGGCTTAGTGGTAGAGTGCTTGCCTAGCATGCACGAAGTCCCAGGTTCAATTCCTCGGTACCACATACTTAGAAAAAGCCAGATGTGGTGCTGAGGCTCAAGTGGTAGAGTTCTAGCCTTGAGAAAAATCCAAGGACAGTGCTCAGGCCCTGAGGTTAAGCCCAGGACTGGCAAAAATAATTTAGAAGGAAAAATATACTGGGAAGTGAGTACTTGAAAAGGATGGAGTGGGGTCAAGGCAAAGGGACAGAAGAATGAAGATGAAAATGCAGTCGAGAATCCAGTGTACTATATCTGACAAAATTCTACAAATCCTGTGAAATCCTTCCTTTCTTTCTTGGTGGTAATACTGAAACTTGAACTTAGGACATTATGTTCTCTCAGCATCATAACTCAAGGATGGCATTTGACCTCCACTTCCAGCTTTTTATGGGTTGATTAGAGGCAAGTCTTATGTCATTGCTGTTCCCAAGCCGACTTCAAATCATGAGTTTCATATCTTAGACTCCTGAGTAGCTAGGATTACAGGTGTGAGTCGCATATATCCAGCTCATAACTTTTCACTAATACTAGTATTATGGACTTTTTACAACTGGAGTTTTAGTACAAACTGGTATTTCTTTGGCTTTTTTTCTGCTAAAATATGTTTTAAGTTAAATTACTTCTTTTGACTTGGCACATATGATATTTGTGGCTTAGAGTGCAGTATTTCAATATCAATGTACATCATGAATCATTTCAATGTAAATGAGATATCATCTCAAATATCTGTCATTTCTCTGTATTAGCAACATTCACAATCCTCTCAAATATGGTCATCATGGAGCTATAAAACACTAAAATCACTATTCCTATCAAACAGTATATTGTCTTTCCATAAAATGTCTTCCTTCCTTTCCTCCTTCCTCCTCATCCATGTGTGTGTGTGTGTGCGTGCGTGTGTGCACCTGCGTGCATGCGTGCGTGTGTGTGTGTGTGTGTGTGTGTGTGTGTGCAACTCAGGATCCTGGTAATGTCTCTGTGATCTTTTGCTCAAGGGTAAAACTCAATCACTTTGAGTCACAGCTCTACTTCTGGTTTTTTGGTGGTTAATTGGATATGAGTCTCACAGACTTTTGTGTCCAGGCAGATTTAAGCCATAATCCTCTTATCTCAGTCTCCTGAGGTGCTAGGATGAGAGGCCTGAGCCACCAGCACCAAGATTCATCATTGTTCTTACGTTCTTGTGGTCACTGTTCTACACCCCGTTTCTCTTAATGAGTATTTTAGCTTCCATATGTAAGAACATATGATAATTGTCTTTCTGTACCTGACTTGTTTCACTTGACAAGATCTCTTCCAATACATTTTTTTAAGATTTTGCAAAATACTTTTATTATTTTTACAATGTTTCTTGTATACATTTGGCAAGGAAAGATGTTTAAACTATTACAGAAGTGTAAAAACATGGACTGTATTCATATAGTGCTTTACATTTCACAATTAAAAACTTTTATCCAACACAATATTAGCATATGTATGTCAATAGACATTCACTGAAAATTGCAAAGCCTTTTCTTTGAAGAACAGAGAAGTGCTTGTTTATGGCAAATATGCTTTACACCTTCCCTAAGTCACAGTATATCAAAGCTACTATAAATGAAATATAAATGGCAAGTTCAAATATTCTCCCTAAAGAGTCTTTTTTTAAATTTAATCTTACATTGAATGTCTGTGAACCACTGTCAAGTTACATCAACAATTCACATTTTTTTCAGAAAAAAAATTCTGAATGCTTTTTTTACACTAGAACATATTTCTTGTAAAACATCTTCATAGATCATTTCTATAAACTAGCACTTCAGCTCTCACACTGAAAAAAAAATATTCCCAGTGATACATCTTTATCTTTGATCACTTACTACTGTGATTTTTACTCAAATTACAGTCATCATATTCTTTATAGAGGTTTTAAAATCAATGTTAAAGTACAAATGGACATTAGAAAGAAAACAATAATATATAAGGTATTTTTAAATTGTTACTAGAAAACACTGGAGTAAGACATCTGTGAACAGAAAGAACTTCATGACCCAAAGTAGTAACTATTAAAATAACTCACTCAGAAATATATTTGGCTTATTCAATTAGCATTGTCTTCTTCACAGTATTTTTTGAAGCATAGTACAAAACATTGAAATTGGCAAATTTAGTTATTTTTAAATGAATATTTAGCAAAACTATCCTAACAATAAATTCTTGAAGGATGTGATTTAAACCCAAAAGCTCTTTTTTCATCTTTAGGAAGGCTGGACTTAACTTCCTTCCCTTACTTTGAGTGGCTGAAAAATCCATTTTGGAGGCTAGATTTATTTCTCTCTTTTACTCCCTGAAATTTTATAGCCATAAGCAGCTAGTTGTCCAGCCACATATTCTCCATCTGAATTATTATGTGAACAGCCCCCATGTTCGTATCCAAATTTTCTGTATGCTGGAATAATGCTATCACTTGGTGGACTGTTCTCCTCTTGTAAATATGTTTGGGTATTTCGCTTTCGCACCTTGTTTTCGCAACATGTTTTCTTGAAAAATGTCGATCTTGTGGTTTTGAGTCTTCCTGTGACACAATATCTTCAATATCATCAAGGAGTGTATCGCAGGATGCAGAAGGCATTTTTCTCGAAGATCTGCGATTCGTCTCCGGTCCTCTTCAAAGATGCCTCTAGCTACAGGGAACCAAATCCACCCACTCCTGTCAAGTAACTACACAGACCTCAGATGGAGGGCGCCATGACACTCTCTTCCAATACATTTTTAATTAGTCTGTTATCTAAGAGGTTTGCTATACCTACTAAGATCTTCAAAAGAATCTCTTGATATTACAAAATCTCTAATCATAATTGATTCTGCTCCTGCTGATATGACCATACCTGAAAGTTCTGAATGTCACCATTCCCTAGCTGATCCAATATTGAGCTATGTCCCAGTTAGCTGTGAGGACTCAAGTCATATTTCTGTTTAGTTCCTTACTTTCTGAAGCACCTGCAAGAAAATAAGTATCAGTATCACTTGGGATCTTGTTAGGAATTCAGAAACTCAGGTCTTCTCCAAACTTATTGAATCAGCGCCTGCACTTTAAGATGATCCCAGGGTACTTATTATTCAAACTGATATTTGAAAGGCAACACTCCAAGTGAAAGGAAATTCTGTAGAGTTGTGAATTTTGCAGCGTTTTTACACAGTGTCCAACACTGCCAATACTAAATAGAACAAGTTTCTGCAGCATTACCTTTGTCACTATGTTCCACTTGTTATGGTGGTCTTATAGAGAAGATGTATACTGAGACATGAATAATCATGGAAACTTTGTGTGCTCTATGATCAACAGACTTTGGTGTGTGAAGACAAATCAACCATCATACGAAAAATTAAGGAAGGGGTTGAGGATTTATCTCTGCGGAGGAGCCCTTGCCTGGCAAGTGCAAGGCCCTGAGTTCAGTCCTCAGCTCTGGAAAAAACAATAAAGAAAAACAAGAGAGTCCATAAAAAACTTTCTTTTTAGGGTCAGGAGTTTGGCCTAGTGGTAGAGTGCTTGCCTAACATGAATGAAAACCCGGGTTTGATTCCTCCATACCACATACATAGAAAAAGCCAGAGTATTGCTGTGGCTCAACTGGTAGGGCTCTAACCTTGAGAAAGCCCAAGGACAGTGCTCAGGCCCAGAGTTCAAAGTCCCAAGACTGGGGAAAAAACAAGACTTCCTTTTAAAAACTGTAATTTTGCCAATTTCCATTTCTACTAAATGCACACACACACACACACACACACACACACACACACACACACAAAAGATAATCTATTTCTAGTCTCATCTTGGTCATTGTGATGGACTCCAGTTTTTAAGCACTATATATATCATACCATTTTCTCCTGGAAAATTCAAATTCTTAATTTAAAGTTCATATTTCAAATTTTCAAGTCCCACCAGCTTCTACATGATCCTGTTTTTACCCAATCACTGTGCAATATACTGTCTTCCAAGTTGAGCTTGATATAATGCAATTCATAGAGCTCAAGTACATCTTGATAAAAAAAGTAAAAAATAAATGATCAGAAACAGGTTTATTATTCATACATTACTAAATGAAAAGTTACCACAAACTTACCAGTGTGGGAAACATATGCTTGTTATTATTCACTCTCATGAGATTGAGTCCATGGGCCCATAGCCACTGCAAAGGGGCAAGCAAGTGTTTGACCAGTATTGGAGACTCAAGTGTAGATAAGACTTCTTTCAAAGTATGTCTGCTTATTGACAGAATTCATTTCCTGACAGATTTATGATCCATGACAATTTCCTTTATCACAGGTTGCAATGGAGACTGAATACTGGCATGCAATCATTAACAGTCATAAATAATCCATTATCTTTTGGTTAGAAGTAAGTCACTAATTTTGCTCCAGTACAAGGGAGCAAACAAGATAACAGTATGTTACTTACATCTGTCTTTCACAATTGGTACTGTTTCAAGATATTTTTGTTAGTATTGTGGTTTTGAAATTTACCATTATAATATGCCAGTCCTGTGGCTTGAAGTCAGGCCTGGGTACTTTCCCTGAACCTCTCTGTGTTCAAGGATAATGCTCTACCAATTGAGCCACAGTATCACTTCTGGACTTTTCTGAGTATCTGGTACTGAGGAAACAACTTATAAGGAATGAAGGCTTATTTTGAACAGTTGTTTTTGATGTTTTAGTCTACGGTCACAAGCTTACCAAATGAACAACAGCAATGATTTGGAGTTCAAATATTCTTTAAGATTTTATTAACACTGATTTTTACATCATATTCCAAATGCTATGTTTAACATGCAAGCATTCAAGAAGGGAATCTTTATGTGCAATCACTGGCACACAGATTTTAGAACATAATTAAAATTAAGGTGGTGGTTTGTATGTCATAGATACATATAAATCTATATTATGTCTACCGAGTATATATTCTATCATCAATTTCTATGTCTATGTAGTTATGTTTCTATCTCCAAGACAAAATTCACTATATATCTCTGGCTCCTTTGTCGAATGTAAGTTAATTGTAGGCACATGGTTTTATTTCTGGATCTTCTGCTCCATCGATCTTCTGGTCTATTTTTGCGCAAATACCATGCTGTTTTTGTTATTATGGCTCTATAGTAGAGTTTGAAGTCTGGCATTGTAATACCACCTGCATTGCTCTTTTTGACTAGAATTGTTTTAGCTATTCTAAGTCTTTTGTTGTTCCATATGAACCTTTGAATTACATCTTCTATTTCAGTAAATAATGTCATTGGGATTTTGATGGGGATTGCATTGAAATTATATATCAATTTTGGCAGTAAAGCCATTTTCACTATGTGGTTCTCCCCACCCATGAGCATGGGATGTCTTTCCATTACCTAATTTCTTTCTTTAGGCTTTTATAGTTTTCATTAAATAATTTCTTTACATCTTTGGCTGTTAATTCCTAAATATTTATTCTTTGGGGGGCTATTGCAAATGGGATCATTTTCATGATTTCTCCTTCTGTTTGTGTATTGTTGTCATACAGAAAAGCTACTGACTTTTTTAATGTATAATGTTTTCATTTAGCTGAAAAAATATATCACAGGATTAAAAAAGAAATTTTTTAAGACATTACATAAGTTAGGTCCTTGAAGTTGAAATTTCTGTATATGCTTAAAGGAAAAATTAGAAAAGTCTGAAATTTTCCTGTTTCTTTGAATGTATGTCCTGGAAGTACTTATTCATAATGGACTGAATTTCTTGAATGTCAGTGACATTCTCTAAACTTATTTTTTTGAGCCTCTCCCCTCATTTTTATGATTTATCTTACCAGGAATCTGTCAATTTTGTTAACTCTTTCAAAGAACCAACTTTTTTATTTATTAATTTTATGTAGAAAGAACCAACTTTTTATTTATTTTATGTATAGTAGATCTTAATCTCTGATATTTCCGAGTTTATTTTTGTTTTTTCTGTCCTTCTAGTTGTTTTAGAGTTAACTTTTTCTTGCTCCTCTAGGTGCTTCAATTGCTTCTTTAAGTTTTTTCCATGAACTTCTTCTGTCTTTGTTGTTTTATTTATTTATTTTATTTTTTACCAGTCCTGGGCTTGAGCTCAGGGTCTGAGCACTGTCTTTGGACTTTCTCAAGGCTAGAGCTCTACCACTTGAGCCTCAGCACCACTTCCAGCTTTTTTTCTATGTATGTGGTACCAAGGAATTGAACCCAGGTCTTCCTGGATGCTAGGCAAGCACTCTGCCACTAGGCCAAACTCCAGGCCCTTTCTTCTGTCTGTTTAATGTGGGCTCCTAGTGCAATAAATTTGCCTGTTAAGACTTCCTCTGCTGTGTCCCAAATATCCTTTTGAAAGCGCATACTCAATAATCTAACACATGTCCATTACCCACCAACTTTTGAAATTTCTAACACAGGCAAGTGACTGGACCTTTAGCACAAGAGACTTAGGGGACATATTTTCTTAATCTTGACAAATGTAAAAAATTTTATACTATGTTTTCCTTATGAAATGACAGAAGAGAAATTTTATAGCATGATTATGTTCCAGCCAAAATAGAAAAAAATACAGGATAACTTGGTCATAGGTGATTTGGCAGTTCTGATTTCTGATACATATAATTAATATAACATTGTTTACCAAATATGTAAATGAAATTTTAGGTTTAGTTCTATGGATGGAGCATAGAGAGAATTATAATTCTATACAAGATTATTTTTATTAAGATTAATAATAATTATTTAACAAAAAAATTGCTTCAGAAGGAAAGTATGTGACAAGCTTCACAAACAAAAAGTACTTTTCCAGTATAGTTTAAAGTCATGACTGTCAACAAATAAAGCACTAATAATAGAAATGAAACTTTAAGTTTCATAGGAATAATGATTCTTTTCCCATCCATCGAGACTGATAAAATTACAGAGCAGTTTCTAACTACAGAATTGGATAACTTGACTCAATCCTCTTTTTTTCATTTCATAATTCATTAATTCAGTCAACTAAAGTGTCTTGAATATCTCTGACATTCCCAGCCCCTGTTATGTTTTAGTGATTCCAACCAGAGTGCCCTCAATAGTCTGTTCCACTTTGATTAAGCACACAATATTTTTGGATAGTAGAATGTGTTAATGACTCATACAGACTAACGAAGTTGAAACTCTGACATTGCTTAGAAATGTTAATATAGAAGAGCACTTTGTTCTTGTTTTCTTCTCGGTAGTTCTTCAAAGTAAATCCAAAGCCTCTGAGAGAGATACATGAATAATAATTTAGAATTTACTTTATGTAGACCCCATTTTTCCAAACCATGGCTTCCTCTACATCCCAAATGGTTCCTCATAAATAATGTAGAATTAAATAGAACATTGACTATGAATAAAATGAAGATAAAGTTGGCTCTTTTGTGTAGAGTTGCTAAGAGGTATCATCTGCTATTGATTGCTTCTAAAATATTAAGTAACCCTATTCCCAGAACACAAGAATGGAATAAAGTTAGGCAAAGGATAAAATCATTTTTCCTAGCAGAGATGATAACTGTTTCTAATGTGACTGCATACACTGAGGGAAAAATTTAAGCCTTTCAGAGGAAAGGCTTACATTTTCTGTTGTTTTGGGGACATCGCTACTAGTACCCAATTGATATGATAATTGTAGCTGGTAGATGGTATGTTTAGAAGAGGCATGGAAGAAATATTCACTACAGAATAATTTTTCCTATTCTTTCATTATAAACAGGGAAAGAACAGAATATAAAAATCAAATTAGAGTATTGTAGTGGATTGACCAATGGATTTTCAATTAGGGATTCTAGTATGAAATTATACTTAGTTACTGGTTACAAAAATAACAAAAACTTGACTACATCAAAACTGGGATAAAATATATCTGCAAGGTATTTAGAAAAAAGGGAAAATAGTTTGCATTACTAAGTATGCTATGTCAACACAAGTTGAAAAACCATAAAAAGCATGTCATTTATATTTTAAAACCTGGTTAAGAAAAAAACAATAGTTCAATTTTCCATTCATGTATTATATTGAAACAGACATTAGTTAGAGATACATACAAGTAGAAATAGACATATATTCATATACATATGCAACTAGGTAAGTGATATATCTAGATACATCATAAAACAATATTTTAACATAGCATAGCATAATAATCATTGGATATGAAAGTTTTCCTGAAAGACACATATTGAGATTGTAGTCCCCTATTAATGTGTTATTTTGTGAGTTTTAAGAAAGTAGCTGAGTCTAGTTGGAGGAAATTGCTCACTGAAGGTTAAGTCCTGGGGTATATCTTATCCTCGCTTCTTCCTGTACTATTCTCATTGCTTTCTGTCTCCCATTAAATATAGATGTTCCTTTTCATCCCACTAGCCATGATGATATTCTGTCTTATTATGGCTCCAGAATCAATTGATAGCCAAGGACTAGGAAATTAAGGCTCTGGAAATGAGCCAAAATAAATCCTTCACTTTTAATTGTTCATGTCATATATTTTGACTCCATAATAAAAATGGTAATCAACATATATATTATATGGTTTTAGAAATTTAAGTCTCTGGAAATAAAACTAGTTTCTTGGTATATTAAAATAACTTACAACATTTAAATTGGCATTTTGAAAATACCATCTGAAATTAAAATGTCAAATGTGAATTACTTAGATATAAAATTTTAGGTTAATTTAGTGTCTTTTTTTTCCAGTCCTGGGCTTGAGCTCAGGGCCTGAGCACTGTCCTTGGACTTTCTCAAGGCTAAAGCTCTACCACTTGAGCCTCAGCACCACTTCCGGCTTTTTTGTATGTATGTGGTACCAAGGAATCGAACCCAGGTCTTCGTGCATGCTAGGCAAGCACTTTAACCACTAGGCCAAACTCCCGGCCCCAATTTAGTGTCTTTTTAGTTCTTAAAAGAGTAAAATGAATGTATCAATATTAAAACTTCACCCCTTTAGTTAGCATCTTCCATTTTAATTTTTTAATTACTTTATTGTTGTTTCAGATATGATGTATAGCAAGATTACCTTTACATATGTCAGATAGTATAGTATCATAGTATAGTATCATTCATAGTATCATCTGTTCTCTCCTTCTCTCCAATTCCTACCCTCCCACATTTGCCCTCGAGTTGGGTATCTCACTTTGGTCAGTGTCCAGTGCAGCTGGTGGTTCTGCTGCCTCATTTTCCCACCTGCATTCCACTCATTCTGTCCCCACCCCTTCACCTTCCCTCAGATGTGCATGTGAATATGCCATTTAAGGGATAAAGAATGAGTCATCAGAACATGAAAAGATAGATTAAGAAAAGTTCTTTTGTTTCCTCATCTTTGGAGTTCATTTTAGTATGTATATTATTTTATATATATTTGAAGCGGCACTTGAATATTACAACTTGATGATTTTCTTCTGACTATCCTCTTTTTGTCTCACGGAGTGTCTAGAATCCTGTACAATTGATCATATCCCATTGTGTTTTAAATCTGACATCCATATATCAGGGAGAACATGCATCCTAAATATCCCCTTCTAATCTAACTTTTAACACAAATTTACCATATAAAAGAGGCATGAAAGGCCAAGAGAGTATACTAAATTGAATAAATTAGGAGTATAAATAACTTCATGGAATCATGAAGAATAAATATTTATGCCTTTTTATAGTAAAAATAATATATTTGTAAAAGTAAATACTAGGCTTTCTTAAAGATTTTTTAAAATTATTTTCACTCTCCAAGTAAGAAATTTTTAAAGTAAATCCATAACCTTGCACTACAGAGAAATAAAGACTCTAGTTTACAGCTGGGAGGAGAAAGTTATACAGTTGCAATTTTTGTAACATCATTGCTCCCTATAACTCAGATTTGTTTTTAAGGTTAACTTCTCTGTAGAGGATCAATGTTACAAAATTAGATATATCCTCCAGTTAAAAGTATTCTAGGACATTACAAAATTAAAGTAAAAACTATCCACTATGTTTCATTAAACTTCTAAACTGACATGCTGAAGATTAACTCGTTCACAACTACCTAAAGACAATAAAAACAGAAGTAAAATAAACAAAATGAAAGAGGAATTGGTGATTAACTCTAATTCAGGAGCAATTTCAAGGGCCTAAACGCAGATTATTTGACCTTTACCTAATTCTGTTTTTCAACTTCTGAAGATCTGGAAATGAAGGATTCCTGTGAATAACTCAAACCAACAAAGAATTGTTTACTCAAACCAAAAGGAGTAAATCACTGATGATTCAACATATTGATTTTGATACATTCATATACATTGTTAAAGTTTACCTAAAATAAAGGAACAAGTAACATTTTCCAACTCGGAAAATACAAAGCAGAAAACTCAACCAGAGCAGCATATCCAAAAATCATTAATAGTAAGTTTTGATAATGTTTTTCATCTGCATCATAAATTTCATTGGCATAACCACATACCACTGAAATCCTGAATTTAAGTATGCCCTCAATGTGCCAAGAAAATTAACAAGACTCCTTGGAGAAGCAGCTGATTTGGCGATTGGAATGGTGAGTCTGCTATTCTTTCACTAACATACATATTGTTTCCTTCAGTATCCTTAAGTGGTTATACAGAGGGCAGTGTCTAAAGTAAACAAATATGTGTTATTTTATTTTATTCTTTGATTTGTTTTTAAAGAAAATCTTTTTGATAGGTTTATGACAAGGGACAATTCCATCAACTCAAAATTTCCCCCGTAATCAGAGACAGATCAGTTTAGCCAATGTTGAATTGCAATCCAAAATATAAAATAAATAAATATACACCTATACTGACACAAATAAATTTCAAATAATTTATTATCTGCTCAAAAAGAGTAAGAACATTACTGCATTTTAAGTGTAGACTATAACTTTCTTCTATCGAGTGTAGCACATGGAAGAAGAAAACAATAACTTTTCACAGTAGAATCCTAACAGTTCCTCAGCCAGATGATGGTCAATCCCATCAATCATAAATCACACTGATAGCATGTACTCTTTTATAAATTTATTTTAATTCAAAAAATCTGCTGTAAAAGTGATGTGTGGGAGAGGGGTTTACAGATACATATGTAAAGTAATGAATGCACTTCTTTTTTTGTAATTGTATTTTGTTAGGATAATGTATAGAGGGGTTACAGTTACATTTGTTAGGTATAGGGTTCATTCCTTTTCAAACCTTGATACCCCTTCTCTGGTTTGTTCCTTTTTCCCTTCCCCCAATCCTCCCAATCATCTTGTTTTCCCCCTTCCCTTCCCTATTTCAAAATACTATTACCCAATACCTCTTTTTCTCCTGCTTACCTCTGCCCACCCCCCAAGTTGTAAAGTTCATTTCCACATAGTGTCTAGTGAGTATCATTGTTACATTAGTTCATCCTTTGTCCTACTGTTTCTATGATTGCCTTATCCGTCCACTGATTTGATAAGCTTATATACAACACAAAAGGCACAGAAAATTAAAA
This sequence comes from Megascapheus bottae, assembly GCF_031878675.1. NCBI lineage: Eukaryota > Metazoa > Chordata > Mammalia > Rodentia > Geomyidae > Megascapheus > Megascapheus bottae. Next base: position 14,919,942 of record NC_143520.1, on the reverse strand, counting down.
TAGAAAGAAAAAAGGCAGAAATAACAGCATCCAGAACATAATAAGCACATACTTTTGATAAGATGTAGTAAAGTTATCATTTAAATTTTGTGATCTTACCCCAATCCTGTAACTCCAGTCTGATAATAAGAAAAGCATCAAACATATTCCAGTGGAAAGGCATTTTGAAAAATACACAACCAGTGTAACTCAAACCTGTTATAATTTCTAAATAAGGAAAGTATGAGAAGCTGTCATAGCTTAGAAGACACCAAGGAAACATGGTAAATAGGTGTACTATGATATCCAGGGTTAGATACTGCAATATAAACAAAGAACATTAAATATAAGGAAACTGAGGGAACAATAACCAAGTAATACCAAGGTATCAAAATTGTCTCATTTATTATATGAAATCTAACACATGGCTATATGATGTTCAAAGTAAGGGAAACCAGGTGTTTAGTTATACAAAAACTATAGTCTACGTTTTGGTAAATCTAAATCTACTTTAATAAATAGGTTTGTGGAATAGGGTACTATTAAAATGGATAAATGTGAACTTGCAGAAAAATAAATCATTTTAGTCATGCAGAAGATGCATGGAAGAGAAATATTTATGTCCTTATTTATAAGTGTTGGCAGGATTGTTTATGTATTTATTTTATATTTTCTATTAACTCCTCATTTCTAGTGCATTCATATGTAAATTTGTGAAAAGGAAGTTGGTATTTGATTATATCAAGGCTTCAGTCTGGTTTTATATATGACTTCCATGTTTTTATATATTACTTAACTCCTTATTAATCTTGTTTTCAATTTTCTGAGAGGCAAAAATAGTTCATTAAAAAAACTTTCTAAGACTGTCATAATTTGCATGCTAAATTGATTGAAAAATATTCCTAATTTAAATAATTAGCATCTTACCTGAATCTAGTAATACCATTTGGAAACATTATATGCAAACTTCTAATTTCTGTGTAAATTCTTTTGTTAATTTATTTCTTTACAGGATATAATAATCTAACACTAAAATTAACATTGTTAGTATAACACATACATGATAAAATTGTAAACTTCATGTGCGATTTTAATAAAGATTTTACTAAAGAAAGGAAGAACACAAAACAAATATTTTTGATGTGTTTGGAAGAATTATACTTTCTAAGTACACAGCAGGTTTCAAATAGTCACCACAAAATATTGAATATAAGAAAGAAAATAGTTTGATTAAATTTCATAAATTTTGGTAATGTGACCTATTATTGTTTTGGCACTTGTTATGCTCATAAGTTATGTGTAAATTCCCTAATCAGTAGTGTTTCAACATAATGTCTCTATAATCTTATCTGAAATATAATTAAATTTGTGTGACATATTCTGCCTTCAATTTTTATAAATACCTAAAATAGAAATGAATAGTCTATCCTGAATAAAAATGGATTAATGAAGCATTGTAGCATAGCAGTCTTCTATAGATAGGACTACATATCCAGTTTGGCTTGACATTAACATTAAGATTCTTGTCCTCATTTTTCTGATAGAGATAAATATAAAGCTCATCTTTCACACAATGAAACTGCTCATGCAATTTCACTAAGGAGACAAAGGCTAAAATAATAACAAGGAAAGTTATATAATAAAAAGTCAACTCCACAAAATATATGCAAAATACAGAGTTTATGCAAACATTAGGGTATTCTTTATAACTATTTTTAAAACTGTGTCTACATTTCCCATACTGTCTTCAAATTCATGATTCTCTTGCTTTAGAATTTCTAGTAGTTAAGTAGCTAGAACTCCTGGCCAGCTACAATGTTTCCAGCTTCATTTGGGGAAAATAAAAAGAAGACATGTTTTTACTATTAGTAAAAAAAAAAAAACTTGTGCAACTCAATAAATATTTATAATACAATCTCATCTTTTTAGGCTACAAGTAACATACAAATCCAACGCTTTTATGTGAGCCTTCTTCCTTCAAAGTTTATAAAATAGTAGATCCAGTTAGTTAGTTCATCAGCTGTGCAACTTGGCCCTGAAGTAAACATGTCAATCAAGTTTTAGTAGTTATCGTTGATTTTTTTTAATCATTTGGAAATGCAGTTTTGTGAACTCATTTTCTTCCTTCACATTTCATCTTTTTATTTGCAGTAAATACATCATCCATCTTACAAATGTCCTCCTCCATAGTCTTGTTCACCTTGGCCAGAAACATTTCTAATAGTGTGGTCAGTACAGTGACCCAATTTGTAAAGACTATATTCAAATATTTAAAGAATTATCTCAAAGACATTATTTCATAAAAAGTTACAGACTTTCCCTTTTCTCAGTGAATCATTTTATGGGAACTGATATTCAGTTGAGTAAAGTTATTTCCTTCATAAAGTTTGTTTGCCAACATTTTAAACCCATTTTGAAGCTGTTGCTACTTGAATCTCTCATCTTTTCCCTTTTCCCACTTACTGAAGTGTAATTGATTAGCAGCCATGCACTGCTATTCACTAGTTGGTTCTCCAGTTATTAGCTAGGTGAACCTGAGTAGATTTCTTAAGTAGATTTCTTTACCATCTCTAAAACAAATATTATGATAGGACAAAGCCCTTAAGATTAAACAAAGAATTAAATAGGCAACATGCTAGAAAATGCACAGTGAATAACGGTGGTTGTGTGATTTTGTATTTGTTGAAAGAAGTCAGTAAATACCTACATATTATCATATATACATGACAGCTTAAAAAGTAATTATTAGATTCTGTCTTCACCAATTATTAGCTGTGTTTTATATAAACGTCTGATTTGACCATCACTGAGTCTTTTCAATATACAATAATGCTAGGAATGGATTATTCATGCAAGGTTTCTGAGGATAGAGCTACCAGTTCTTCTGTATGACAATGGGAATCATCAAATACCAAACATGGAAAACAGCACTCACATAAATGCAAATTTTCTTTTATTCAGTATAATTTATGAGCTACTGTAGCATGTTTGTTTGTTTTAGCTATTGATTGTTACTCATCCATTTATTAAGTTTGATAATAATAAATATTGAATGGCTGCTTTCTCTTCCTAGACCCTGAAAATAAAGAGAAGGAAAGCTTCCTACATAGGATTTATGTATGGAATAGAGGGGAAAAAGCAACTATGAGCTTTGAGAAATTACAATAATGGCTAGGAATTTTTTTTTAATCTTTTTTTTTTTTTTGCCAGTCCTGGGCTTGAGCTCAGGGACTGAGCACTGTCCTTGGACTTTCTCAAGGCTAGAGCTCTACCACTTGAGCCTCAGCACCACTTCTGGCTCTTTTTTTTCTATGTATGTGGTACCGCGGAATCGAACCTGGGTCTTCATGCATGCTAGGCAAGCACTTTACCACTAGGCCAAATTCCCGGCCCAATGGCTAGGAATTTATACTAAGATTTCAGAGGGGATTTATTTGAGAGAATGGTATTGATATGGAGATCTGGAGACAAAATTATCCAAGTAATGAGTGGACATAGACTTCCAGGGAAAGAAAATAAAGAGGTAAAACCGCTAGGATCAGATAAAGGCTTGCATGGAAGTCCAGTTAGGCATCAGTATTCTGAATAAGAGGGAGTAGCACAGGTGAAGAAAGTGGTCCCAGATCATGCTGGAAATGCCACATGCAGTTATAAGGGTTAAAATGCTGTGATGTGATTTTTTTTTATATACCCTGGCTGCTGACCAAGTCATAGATGGAAGGGACATTAAGGATCGTGAGTATATATGCTCTTGCAGTTGTACAAACTAGACCTGATGGTGGCAAAGATGGAAGCAGTACGAATGCACACTGACCAACTGTGTATCATGTCAGTGTGATGAAATCATAAAGGAAGTCTCAGACTCATGTGACCCAGAATGAGATGGACTTTCTGGAAGGCAGGACAGCCGCAGCTTTGATAACTGAATACAAGGCATGTACACTTATTTATAAATCATGCACCAGTTTGAGATTCCAAAATCTGCCAATTCAAAGAGAGAGCAGAGTGCTGTCCACATCTCTATTTTATGAATTTACTACAACATTGTGTAATATTAAAATATACTTGATTTAACCCATGGAATCACATTCTGCTTTTAGACTACAAGCCTAGCATTATTTATAAATGTGTTTACTATGGGGGAAAGCCATTGTAACTTAAAGGGAAAATGAATTGCATGATGTAAAAAAAAGGCCAGGGGAGGAGAAGATCCAAATAGTATATAGAATTATAACCAGATGCCAGAGGTCACACCTGTAATTGTAGTTACTCAGGAACTGACAAACACAGTTCGAAGCAAGCCCTGGCAGAAAAGTCCATGTAACCCATCTCCAGTTAATCACAGAAAACCCCAGAAATGGTACTGGTTCAAGTGATAGAACCTTAAGCAAAGGAGCTCAAGGACACCACCCTAGTCCCAAGAAGTCCCAGGATAAAAACATAAGGAGAAGGAGGAGAAGGAAAAGGAGAAGAAGAAGAAGAAAGAAGGAGGAGGAGAATATGAAATACAGAGCTATTTTTAAGGTACAAAGATCCACAGCATATTTAAAACTGCATTTCGGAATGGTTGTAACCACAAGAGAAATGTAGCTTATCACACTCCTGGATGGGAAAGAAGATGTATATGGAAAAAAAGAATCTTATGAAAAGCATATTTTTTTTTCCTTGAGAGGTACCAGGGGGAAAAGCAGATCATCATCCAAAATTGAGGTAGTCAAAAGCAGTGAAAGACTTAGGAAAGGAACAAATAAGAACAGTGAAATGAGAAAGAAATCCAGAAATACAAAGGTCTCTCTGTCATTCTCAGTTGCAGATTAAGCTGAGCCAGGAGAGAGTAAAGGTCAAGGAAGAACATGAAGCAGAGAACAGCATTCAGTGACTTAGAATTACCTAAGTTCCAGTGAAACATGAACCCCAGGGAGAGACCAAGTGCCTCTAAGGTAGTGCAGGGAGCTTAAAAAAAAAAAAGAAGAGGAATTGGATATCAGAAAACATTTTGTGATGCTGTAATGAGATCCCCATTGGTGGATCCATGCCTTGAGGAATACAAGGCAAGTCCTGTCATCTGAAACATATTGAACTAGAGAGGAAAATCTATCTGAACACACTGACAGTATGCTCTTATGAGAGCAAGTCAGTCTACTATGGTTAAAGTCTTACAAATTCTCTTTCATGATTCATTAACACATTCATTTCCTGAAATTACTTAATTGAGAGTAAGATGTTATTAACCTGTATAAAGTTGTCTTGTGTGTTTTTTACATATTTATTTTTATAGTTATATAAAGGGGTTTCAATTCTAGAAGTTAGTTTATAAGTAAAATGCATATTGATCAATACCACCCCTTTTGATATTTTGTTTTGTTGTTTAACCTAATGACTCCAAAGGTCTTACCTTCATCTAAACCCACTGAATTAAAAAAAAATTCAGGTAATTGGATCATACAACTGGAGGAAAAGTCTGCCTAGAGCCCTGGGGTAATTGCCAAATTTACATCACACTATTCAACAAAATGGAGTAAAACAAGGAAACAGATACTGTTAGCTATTTCCCCTAGTTGACTTGATTTTTGCTTCTCTCTGCTTGGCATACTGTTACATTGTGTCATTTGTCATAGAAATCAGGGCATATTTGTCACTCTTCATAGTGAGACTTTTCATCTTCCCAGGAATGTGGATTCATGCAGATTTTTTATTAGAAAAGAAAGAAACATTGTTCCCAAAAAGCCTAACATTTTTTTCAACAGAGACATGGGACAAAGCATCTGAGTGACACAACGTTTTTCTTAGCCCACTGAAAAGATCGCATTTTATTTTGATAAATGATGTTAATGATCCTTGGGGATTTTCACAGGTGTGTAATCCCTCATTTCACTGTACTATTTGCTATCGAAGCATGCACATGCTTGTAAATTCAGCCTGTTCGACAGCCTGCCTTTTCTTCTCATTGTCTTGGATCCAGTATATCTAGAAATTGAATGACACAAGGTAAGTCTCCTCCAACTTCTGTTCATCCTGCAGTGCCTCGTATTCTCAATTTCATTGTTGTATTATGTGTTGTTCTTCTAGATTATCAAAAGTAGAATGTGTAGACTAGTTCTGTGTTGTACTAGATTCCAAGATTTTAGGTTGGGTCATCCACACTGACCCTCATGGATAAAAAGGAAATTCTGAATGGAAAAAATGGTGGAGACAGCCTACCAGTGCTGTTTATTCATGAGATGTGACTTCCTGAAGTTCTACACTTTGCTAGACTGGGAGGAAGAATTTTCTTAGGGTCTACTAGCAAATCCATCTATAAAGATAAAATACATCAGATAGGGGATAATTGTCACCATGGCTTTGCCATTGAAAGCTAGTTTCCTTAGCAACAACAGCAGCAGCAGCAGCAACAACAACAACAACAACAAAACACACACACACAAAACCTTCTTAGTTTCCTTAAATGTTCTCCTCCTTATCTTATAAAGCTGTAAAAATCAATTGTAAAAAGATTTACTAAACATTTTATAAATAAGAGTTTTTCAAGAAACTTACTGAACATACACAGCCAAGGAAGCTAGACCTTTTATTTTTTTCTTTTGCATTTTCAACCTCTGGTTAGATGGAGGCCAACCACCAGTCCTCCACACACAAACATCACAGATGATCTCTCAAATGTGGTTTCTCATTGATTTGCATAGGATTGTAGACATAATGTCTTCCTAGCTAAAAACTTTTAAAGAACTAAGATAATGTGGAAGAATTGAAAAGTCATGGGGATGGAAGTTTGGCCTAGTGGAAGAGTGCTTGCCTTGTGTGCTTGAAGACCCAGCTTCGATTCCCTGGTACTGCATATACAGAAAAGCTGGAAGTAGTGCTGTGGCTCAAGTGGTAGAGCATTTGCCTTGAGAAAGCCCAAGGCCCAGTTGTCAGGCCCTGAACTGAGTTCCCAGGACTGGAAAAAAAATAAAAGTGTTGAAAAGTTACTCATTTTTTCTTTTCCTGATTCCTCTCACTGAAAAACATGATAGAGTTTATTTTCAGAAACATTTTAGAACACACATCAGCCTTCTTTTATAAATATAACTTATATTTATTATATTAGCTTTTCTTAACCTTCAAATAGATTATATTTGGACTGTTAAATTTGCTTGTTTTAAATATAAGAAATTTGATTCTATTATTAACATTCATCCTATCAGGATTCTGAAACTGAGTATAAGATTTCATTATTCTTTTTTCATATATTTTTATTGTAAATAATAGAAGGGTTACATTATATTCACCAGATAGAAGATGCATTACTTCACAAACATTGATATCCTTTCTCATGTGTTGGTCCTCATTTCCCTCCCCCACTCTTACCCCTCATCTTGTTTTCCCCCCTTCCCTATCCTATTTCAAATAACCAAATAAACATATATACAATATATCAGATAACAAGGTAAAATACTGTAACAATATGAGATAACCAAGGGACAGAGATGAGAGATAACATTGTACATTAAGGACAACAATCACTTATTATATGGCCTTTATTTCTATATCCTAGAGGCCTTTTTATTTAGCATCATCCTATGTGGCCTAGGTTTTGCTCTATTGTAAATCTCTGCTAGGAGAGCCCAAGTTTTCTACTGATTATGACAAAGGAGGGAAACCACTGAGCCTATATTCCTTTGAGTTTGGTTTACTTCATTTTTTCTAAGGACTTCATTATTCTTCAATAAGACTTTGTTATTCTTCAGTTATATTCTGGCATAGATTATTTTGAGGGATGAGTTTGAATAGCGTGTTGCTATAGTATTGGTTCTATTTTATTTATTTTTATTTTTATTGTAATTAATAGAGAGTTTATAGTTACATTCACCAGATAGGAGCATTGCTTCACATACATTGATACCCCTTCTCATGTTTTTATCTGAATTTTCTTTCCCCCACCCTTGTTTCTATTTTATATAGATACATATATAATATGTCTAGAACTTGGATTATTTTACAGAAAAACATAAAGATTAGGTACAATTTAACTATATTATTTCAAGTTACATATTCAATTCTATAGCTCTAGTATTTCACTGAGACACAGGCAAATAAAAACATCAATTATTATGTAATAAAACTTACATGATTGACTTGGTGAATACTTAGGTACAGAGAAATAAGTTGCCCTCACAAAATTTTCACAAATTACAGTGACTGGTCTGAGATCAGTACCCTAACTCCAGTTTATGTTCAATTAAGTAATTCTAACCCGGGTGACAGGAGAGCTTTTGAGAAAAACTAGACCATAATTTTCTTTTTTCTGTATTACTTTTAAAACATGCTTTCTAAATTTTCCTTCCTAAAAAAATTCATAAATTGATTTTACTTCTAAAGCAACTCTCAAAACCACATAAAATATCACTTCTCTCCCACAACAGATCTTTACAGTTGATACAGGTTTTAAAAAATTGTAATAAAATTGCATTTCTTCTACACTAGCTCTCTCATTGGAATATAGTGATTGATTTATTTTAATGCTACTCTTGTTTCTTATTATTCCAACATTTTCCCTTTGAACTATTGTCAAAATGGCACATAAACATACTGTAGAGATTATACAGAAATCACTTTGTCACAAAGTCAATAGATTTAAGTTGTTTAAGAACCTTTATTATCTAACATTTGCCAAGTGCCAAAACTATGTTCTTGTAGGAAATACAATACACTTGATATCATTAAGATCTCCCTATGACACTGACTTGTGGAACCTTACAGAGCAATATTCTTAAACAGACTTCAGCAATTCTATGACAATGTTTGGTATCTGTCAATATAGAGGTCACAAGAGGAATTTTTCTAAGACCACATGAAAAATTTCAGGATATCCTGAGGGGATTTAATTTTATTAAAGTTTTCTCTACCAACAGTGGAACCTAGGTGACATTCTGAGGTCACATTGAATAGATTCGGAAGAATAAGACTGGTAAAGCATTGTTCTACTAGAACAGATCTTGTCTTTGTTTTATTGTTATGATAAAAAAGCTACTTTAAAAAAGCTGGGGGATAAAAATGTTGCTGTTTCATTATTTTCCAGCATAGAAATTTCTGTTCATTTATCTGGCTGTATTTTGTACAAGTTACTATTAGATGAACAAGGTCTAAAAATCAGTGAAGAAATAAGGGTGCAAATCAGTGTTTATCTCTTGATCTTAAGAAGGAAAGTTTTATCCATACATGATATCACAACTGATGTGAGTAAATAATTTTAGATAACTGCCTTCTTTAGAGGCAGCAGTTCCACAACAATTGATTTTATTGCCGCCCTTCTTGATTTTAATTTCTTAATTTTATACCTTTCTTCCCTATATCTGCTATAGGCACTCTATAATTTCAGCATGTTTTGATTCCTTTTATATTAATATAAATTAGTTGTATAGTAGATATTCATTTCACCATATCCATATATGAATACAATGTAACTTGATCACTCTCCCTTACTTCATCAAGTTCCTTCCTCCCCCTCCCTCTCCATCTTTGCTAACTGGTCTTATGCTTTGTGACTCCATTTTCACCTATGTAGGATTTTTCTATATTCATCCACCCTCACCCTCAACATCTCCCCACCACCAGTGTTTTCACCCTAGACAGGATACGTTTCATTTTTCTGAAGCTACTTTTTGTTCAGATTCATTGTTCAAAGGGGCTCCAATTCAATTCAATTCAATCATGAAATTTCTGATTTTGAGCCAATGAAAACAAGGGTGCAAACATGACTTTTAACTTGATAAACTGTGTAGCTGATGCTCCAACTCCCTAAAACAGAAATAATGGGAAAGGGGGGGGGCAGAGACTTTTCCAAGGAAGATGATATATTCATTTAAATTTTTTTCAGCTCTATAGAATGAAGATATGCCTTGTAGTTACTTAGTACTGACACATCTTGGCTGGAGAAAGTTGTCAGTGTTTGGATAGATCTAAATCTAAGGGTTAAATACAATTACCAAGAAAAATAATGTGTAATAAGAAGTAATCTTTGCTGATGCATTCATCAAAAGGGCAAAAGATGGGCCATTGAAAGGATTTCTGGAATTAATAATCTGGATGTTGAATTATACTTGACTTTATAAATATTTTAACTACTCTGCAGATAAAATTTCCATTTTCACATCTTCAATAAAAAAATCTAGGACAGAAATGAACCTGAATCATTAGACCTTGAACTTGAACATCATATTATGCATGGAGGACAAATTATACCTTCTTAAGCCAGAAAGTAGGCTTCAGTAAATTGTGAAACAGCTTCTAAATTATTTTCCATCTTACTTTTTATAATTTTTGCTTTAAGAATTAATGTGCCTACTAAAAATTGAGGGTAATTGATGGCAAGAGAGCAGAGGATGAAAATATTTTTTATTTTCCAGTTGCTATCATCGTTACAATCCAGAGATGGGATTGTTATATAAATAGACTCAAAATCTTGAAAAATAAGTAGCTCTGAAAGTCAATATAGTATAAAGTAGGTAGATACTGGTAAGAAGGTTTTCATAAAAAATTCAAGTTTTACCTATACTATGATTAGATACTTCTGTGGAGATCATGTAATATCAAATATTTGTTTTTTATGACTTCAGATTTTTAGGAAAGATAAGTTTAAGGGTAGCCAAAGATCAGATGTAGAACTTTGATTACATAATGTCATGTGCCTGAAGTTGAATCTTGCCTTGTCAATATGAAATACCCAGGTCATTTAACCCTCAATTTTCCACAGCTTTGAGCAAAGGTAAGTAGGCAGATAACTTGATACATGTGCATAAAATATACTATGACTTAGCACTGAAAAGAGATTAGTTATTAGTCAAATCTCAGAAATAATTTATAGGGGAGTGAAAATGATCAAAGTAACTTATATAGAGGTATGAAAATATTAAAATGAAATCCATTATTTTATACAATGAATATATATTTAAAAAAAACTCTGTAGTATACATTCCTCCCAAATAAAAAACTATCTGAAAAAATAATTATGCTAAATAAGAGACACCAAACAAAAGAGAAATAAAGACAGAGAAACAGAGTCACAACTCAATTATGAAGGAGAAAAGTATTCTCTTTGGTACTGATAGATTTGTTCAGTATCTTGATGTTTGTCTCAAAATGTATCAAGTTGTGCTAGTTACATGTATGTAGGCACTAAACAATTCAAGAGACATATACCTTCTTCCCTTTTAGCTTTTTCTATATTTCAAGACCACACACAACTCCATGCAGTATTTACCTGTCCACATTTTTCTAGTTCTCATTAGATGAACTGACAGAACACAAAAATACTGTCATTTTTGAAGAGTGACTAATTATTGGGGTTTCTCCCATTTGAAATTCACAAGTGTGTATTGTGCCATTGCACAATCATTCCATAAAATAAGAGAATATTTTTCAGAGTCCCAGTGCAATCTATAATCCCCCACACTACTGCTAACTACAGAGTTTTCTGAAGAAAAGAAATCCATCAATTACAAGAAAGATCAGAATGATAAATTTAATAAAATTGGGACCTTTGTATCATAATTTCTCAGTTTAATCATTTTTGTATATAAGTAAAATATCATAACTTCATTTTCAAATATCATAAACAATGTCTAGATTATCTATTGTAGGATCAAACATTCCTTCTTTAGAAAAAGAGTCTTCATATGCTTGTATATGTCTAACTAGCTTCCAGTAAGGCAAGTGGAAGAATTTATATTTAGAGCAATAACTCCTAAGATATTATCAAGGAGAAATAATTTGAAGACTCCAATGCTATTAAAATTCATGCTGTATAATGGTGGCTCTCTTTAGAGGAAGGCTTTCTGGAATTTAGAACAACTTAGATATTAGCCATCCCAAGTTGACCACCATTCCAGGTACCCCATAGACATAAATACAATCTCTATCTAATAAAGCTATTGCATTATCATAATGTCACAGCAATTCATGCTTGCAAAACATATTCTTCCCTATAATAATAATTTGCTGATTAAAGGTATTCATGTATGTCCTGCAAATATTAACAATAAATGACAACTACTGTTTCTCAAGCAATTCAGATGCCATCCTAGTGAAATCATAAATTGTGCAATAACACACTGTGGATTAATCATGATCATGACACACTATTTTTGTGAACCATTGATATAATCATGATCTAGAATGATATGCCCACCTATTACAGCTTGCCATATAATCAGTCCATTATTTAACAAATATATTGATTACTTACAGTATATGAAGCACCATTCTAAAAGCTGGACTATTGCAGTCCAGAATGTATTTTCAGTTTCCTATAAAGTAGAGATGCTAAAATCAACAGGCTCAGTATACTTTTTTAAAGGAATGAGGCCTACATGGATGATAGTAATGCAGAGTACCAATGTGACTTGATGGAAGGAAGACAATCCAATGAATGCTAAGTACTCCATGGCCAGAAGCATAGGGATCCGTCAGAGCTAAGGGACACATGCTCTCTTAAAGCTGAAAGGAAGTAGGTTATAACAAAAACTTATCTCAGTTTACCCTGATCCTTAGCAAATTATCAAAAAAAAAGGAATTTATCTATTCATACCTGGACTTTTAACATGTGTAATTATAGTAACTTTTAATTTTGCTTTAAATTCTCACACAGTAATAGAAACCTAATACAAGCTACAAAAATAAGTTGTTTTATTATATATATACTAGAAGCAAATACCTGCAAAATGAACAATTAAGAAATAAATTGTTCACATTAGGGTCAATAATGAATAATTGGCAATAGAGTTAATAGAATAGGAATAATACTTCTAAAGTGAATAATTAATAACACCAGTATTAAAGAGAGAAACCAGAGGTAAAGCAATTGATATACATGCATATTTATAATTTATTGGACATACTATTAGAATGTAATGATTAGTTAATAGTTTCAATGTGATTCTGACTAAAACCTTCACAAGATTGTGTGTGTGTGTGTGTGTGTGTGTGTGTGTGTACAATTAAACATTTTTTTTGCCAGTCCTGGGCTTGAGCTCAGGGCCTGAGCACTGCCCTTGGACTTTCTCAAGGCTAGAGCTCTACCACTTGAGCCTCAGCACCACTTCCTGCATTTTTTCTATGTATGGGTATGGAGCAATAAAACTCGGGTCTTTATGCATGCTAGGCAAACACTCTGCCACTGGGCCAAACTCACAGCACCAATTAAGCAATTTTTTAAGGGAGAATAACTTATGTTGAAAAGGATAGAGCATCCTCAAAAATAATCAACACAATAGGCAAGTCAACAATTTTATTTCAAAATATAGCTACTATTAGAAACCTTGTGCTCTCCTAGCAGAGATTTACAATAGAACAAAACCTAGATACATAAGGCCATATAGTATGACATTAAATATAGAAAGAAAAGCAATATAATTAATGATTATTGTCCTTAATGTACTATGTTATCACTTATCTCTTTTGCTGTCCCTTGGTTATCTCATATGGTGTCCTTTGAAAGGTAATATAAATCTAACTCTCCCCAAGCTGAAAGTAACACAAATGTACAAATGACTTGAAAATGAATGAATAAATTGATACAGTTACCAGAAGAGTATTCATCATTAACTAAAAAGAGTGTATAAATCTTCACTGGTAATTCATCAAAATATTTTTACATAAGAAAATCAGATACAAAAGTATATATCAATTTTATGAAGTTCAAATAATTTAAAATCACCTATCATTAAAACGACTATATAAGAATATTAATTAGAGATGGTACTAGGGAACTTTCTGAAGTGGGGATAGAAATGAAAATATCCTGAATTTTGCTAAAATGCTTATACGATTACATGCATTACTAGAGCTCATCAAATTAGCACTTTCAATCTGGGCAATCATAGCATGTGAAACATCATTTAATTAAAATGTGCTGCCACTAGGGATTTTGTTGGACATTGAATCATGTACATTATTTTAATTAGTTTACATACTACTTATAAAATATTTTTAAAACTTACCTTAAATGATATATACCAGAAAACTACATCAGAATGCTATTGAATTTTAACATGTCTTAAATTTTAATATGAATAGCCAGTTCTTTCCAAGGTATACACAATTAAGTAATTAGAAGGTCTTTAAATGGTACCACTCTCTATCTGCCCAAACAAGTTAGCTCAAGTCATTTCAGTCTAGCTGACTAATTTCATTTATGGCCTTAAAATTAATTAGGACATCTGAGCCAACATGAATAAGCTTAATTTACACAGTCAATTGACATTTAATTACTAACTCTCAACTTTATTTCTAGGCAACTTTGTTCATACCAATACCTAAAATGTTATCAACTAGTTATTTTCTTAAGTATTTACACACCCACCTATTAGAAATGTTGACCTTCCTTGAACTGATGTAACAAAGATAAATTCTTTTTCTAAGAGAATGTTAAACTCTACCATGTGTCAAAGACAGAATTCATATTAAGATCTATTTTTGTGTCTACTGCTAAATCCAACACACACAATTGACTAGTGGAGTAAACTAAGTTATTTGTTTGAAAATTCATAAAAGTTAGAAAGGAAAAGAGAGTATTTGGGTTATTACAAAGTATAAATGATTGTCCAAAAAGTTATTAAACAAAAAATATTTGAGAAAATTTTCAGATGACTTTAATAGAAAAGGTTTATAGAATATAAGATTGCTTAAATGAAATTTATGAAATTTAGTCCTAAAGAGAGCAATTATGCTTAAGAGTGTTCCTGATATAGTACAGAATTTCCCTGGTCAGCTACATTCACCCCAGTTAAAATGTCAATACAGCAACTGCATTTTTGGATACATTTCAAAATATGCTGTTATAAAAGTGACAAATATGTCCTCAAACCTGCAAGTATGCCAATCTGATGATAAGAAAGAAAATTTCAAGTGACTGAAAGTAGTTCTGAAAGCTGGTCACTGAAACTTTTCACAGGGGAAAACTAAATATTTCACAAATATATGCATTATATATTATTCAAAGGAACTACAAGGAGATAATGATTGGAAGTCACTTGGGCAGTCAGTGAAAAATAAAAATTTTCTAACATTTTTATTTCAGCTTACATCCTTAAGAATTTCATGGATATAGGTCCCAGATTTCTGTATAGTTAGATCCTTCTCAATATCTTTTGCCAGTTAACCACTTCAAAATTACAGCTCAATTAAAGGTCTGCCTGTCATTTATTGTGTACTGGACTCCCGATCTTTTCTAAAAGAGCTTTGAAAGCTCATGCAATGAAACATGGCACTTTTCTTCACAGTTTCTGCTATCCTGGTTTCTACAAATTAAATGAGATCACTCGCTACTTTCTCTTAGCTAATTGATCTTGCATTGTTCATCCAGATTTAGTGGTCTGATAGCTTGGTTTCATGAAGGCTTAATAATGTTAGTAGTGCAAGTGAATATACTGTAAAAAAGAAATTCTTCAGTTTGTCATCTTCCTGTGGCTCTGTGAACCTCAGACCTCTTTTAGCTCAGAGATTTGCACAACTAGAGGCATTTATGGGCCAAAAGGCTATAAATATATAAACTGAACTAGAGATAAGAAAACAGACCAGATTTTTTTCTAAAATTCTCTTATTTTATAAACTAGAAGAAAAGTTGTATAGGACATACAGATAATTCAATAGATAAAATCTGCCCTTTAGAATTCCTAGATCTTAATCTTGATATTTTGATTTTCAAACATAAGTGAACACAATAATTTAATCAATTAAGTTCATTTATGATTAATAAAATAGTGCTAGAAAAATCAGTAGCCACACTATCTCTGGGTAGGTGACTGAAACTCATTGTGACCAGAATGAGGAAAGGAATATGAATAATAAAACAGTAGAAACCTCAGAGTACTCAATACTAAATAAATAAACTGAGCAATCTAAAGTGGATTATATTAGTAGGGTTAAGTAAACAAGTAAGTATATTTTAGAGTTTCAACTAATCAAGAAGAATTGAGAACTATATATAAAATAAGTAGGGACATAGAAATAAACTGATAATTATGGTCCTGGTTTTTCTTTGTCTTAGCTTTTAGCTTAACACTGAGACATGGCATCTTCAAATAACCAAATGACAATCAAAACTGGAAAATGAAGAGTATATGTATATATTACATGTGGCCTTGGAAATTGATTGGAGCTCAATGTTTCTTTTGAATTCGAGATTTGGAAAGGAATCACATCAAGATTGAATTATTATAAACAGTGAACATAATTAAGACATACAAGGAAAAGGCATGTTTTTTATATCAGCTTTCTATTTCCTAGGAAGAAGAGGTTTCACATTCAAACACATTAGCTCATGTGTGTAAAACTAAAAAAAAAAACAAAAAAACAAAAAAACAAATCCTGGGAATGCAATATTGTTTTCTTTCAATTGCATTTTATTGTCAGGGTGATGCAAAGAGGGGTAACAGTTACATTCATCAGGTAATGGGTACATTACTTCCTGAACAGTGATACCCCTTCCCATTTTTTGGAAATGCAATATTTCTAGAATCACAAGATGACTTAATGTAGGTAACTTCTGGTTTGAGACTGAGAAAAGCTGAAACTTCCAATTCCTTTTGTGAAGAACTAAATACCAAAAGAGAAGAACTAAACAGTTAAGAATGAAGGCATTTAGGTCTAACTCTGATGCTAGACAATCCCTTCAAACTTAGATAAAATTTCTGGTGATTCAAGGTTATAGTAATACAGTACTTGCATGCCAAGATATTTCTTTAGGTCAACTCTGTTATATTCATTTGATGAATTATTTTCTTCATTTATATTACCTGAGTAGTCAGCACCCTGAAAACAGATTTGTCTAGCCCCACACTCATTCAAAACATTTTCCCATATACCTCTTTGCCAATCTACCTTGAAGAAAGTGTAGAAAGTCCAGATTTTCTTCAAATTTTAGTAAGTACATTTTATAGACAAATGAATTTCAAACTGATACATATCTGACTTTCTAAATTCTATTATGTTAATTATATATTGAGGTATTTAGACATATATACCATTATTAACTAGGTGTCCTAGAACAATCTTTAAATTTCAATAGAGTTCAAGTGGCAAAACTAAGATAACTGCTATACAAAAAGTCAATTTAATTTTTTCTATAAACCTTGAGAAAAATATGGGCTAATGTCTATTTTTCAAATAGATGTTTTTCTATATTTTCTACTTTACATTTTCTATTTTCTGTGTTTTCAATAGATATTTTTCAAATAGATATTATCTAATCTATCATTATAATTAGATATCTATATATTGATTTACTCTATAGATAAATATCTATATTTATTGATTGTTATATGTTAGGCTCTCTATATATTTATATATTATTTATTTCTCAGTACTCCATATAATAATCTGGACTATCACATTGAGAGGTCAGTCATACCTCATTTTCAGTGATACTTGACTATAGTCATAGTTTTTACTTTCCATCATAAGAGGATGTTTGTTTGCTTCCATGTCTTATAGAATTTAATTCTTTTCATTTTGGGGAAGTAATATTTAAATAAATAATCATTAAAAAGCCTATAAGTGTTAGCTGAAATTGAATTATAGAAGCCACAAAGTGAATCCAAAAACTCTTCTTTGGGCTTTGGAGTAGGGTATAAACAAAGATTACATTTATATTGTTATAAAGAATGCTACTAAGGTAAAATACTGACATAGGAACTAATAAACAACAGACCCATAAATACAGAAGTCACACGAGGTAATACACATCTTTGGTCTTGATGATGTGTTTATTTTAAATTATATTTCCTAGTAAACATCAGTCTTCCCTGTTTGGGGCAGGAAAATATGACAATAGACAATAAGAACATTCTCAACATAGACCAAAATAGTAGGATTTATTATAATACAATACAAGACCAAAAGAGAAGTGTTTTTTTTTTAAGAAAATAATGCATCTGATTTTCAGTAAGTCTGGTAAATGAGAACTCTAAGGATCTCAGCCATAAGAGATCATGAGACTTTTCACTAATGATCTGCCATTACCTCACCTAGCAACTTATTAGGTTTCTGTTTATCTTAGTTCAAACTCTCAAAGGGGAATCTGATTAATTCAGATTAGATTATGGATTTGTTCCACTGGGGTTGGATAGTTACTCTTGGCTCAATCAGACATGTCAGGAGACTGACACAGTTAATCAAGGCAGAGCAAAACATGTTATTTCTTTTGCAGAGATATTTGGAATATGTAAGTACATATTTATTTACATGAAAATTTATAGTAGAAATCAAGCTACATGGATATTAATAAAATTCTATTATATGGTGCAGGGAAAGCAAATTTACGTGCTAATTGTTCTTTGTCCTGCATGTCCAAAATCAATATATGGCACACAAGCCAGAAAACTGCTTAAAGTAACCCCAGCATTTTTCTTAACTTACACCACTTATGCAGTTAATCACCAATCTAACCCTTGAGAATCCTAAATACTATTTTATTGACATCATCAATGGAATCAAATATTTTACAGTATGTCATGATCCTTATAGAGAAATAGATGATGCTTGGCTTTTTCATCTTTCAGATCCATCACAGTGGTTTGGCACCATTAACCTTGGCTGATGCATCGATTGCATCTTGTGAAATCCTACAGCCAAGGACTTAGCTAAATTGGGACCACAGAAAGCATATATGATGCTCTAACTCTTATTTTAAACTTTAAACTACATGGCATTCCTCGTACGCAACAATATTAAATTTAGATAAACTGTTTTCTTTCTGCATAAAAAGCCATTCAGGATGAGGCCTTTTGAATTACATTAAGAAATTTTGGGTTAATTTTAGCAACAGCTTAGTATTCACTTGATGTACTTCTCACATAAGAGGAACTAAGAAGGGTGACCTAATGTTGGGGAAATCTTTACAACTTTTCTTTTTTTTCCCTTCTTTGACTCTCAGCTGCTTCCTGGGACAGATGTAATGAACCTTAGAATATGTTTGAATCTTAGGATCAACAGAAACCTTATATGGAATAAGAACTACAAATAAAATACCAACATTATGAAAGGATTTTATTTAAATAATTGGCTAGCACGTGCTTTGTACCACAAAAAATGACTGTGAACATATTTATAAATATCTAAAATCCCTGTAAATTAACTGTTTTAAGACTATTTTTTCTTTTTTTCATATATTTTTATTGTAATTAATAGGAGGGTTGCATTATATTCACCAGATAGAGGATGCATTACTTTGCATACATTGATACCCTTTCTAATATCTTGGTCACCATTTCCCTCCCCCACACCCCCGCCCCTCATCTTGTTTTCCCCTCATATAATGAGTGATTGTTGTCCTTAATGTACTATGTTATCTCTCTTCTCTTTTGCTGTCCCTTGGTTATCTCATATTGTTACAGTACTCCACCTTGTTATCTGACATATTGGATATCTGTGTATTTGGTTATTTGAAATTGGATAAAACCAATTATTATAATTTGTTGAATTGTATCGAACCAAAATTTCAACTTTTACACTCATGATAGAACATAATACATAAAAATGCTTGCCCACCTTACTTTGCCTAAATTATTCAACATTTTTAAATTATTGCTAACATTGTGATTTTAAAAATTCAGAAGAAACTTATAAAAAGCCATCAAAAGTTGTTAACCATTACATGATGAAACAGAAATAAGTTTTACCTAAATTTTAAAATAACTATTGGTATTCTGTACTGATAAAGGGCAGTAGTTCACACAAAATTGCATTTACATTTACATACTATCCTTTAATATCTGAAATTCTAAATGAAAATATGATAGAACATAGAATTCAAAAAGGAAAGCATGCTTACTTCAGTGTATAATTGCTATATCTCTAGTGTTTAGTTTAATATATTTTAATAAGCCAAGTATACTATTCAGTTTTTCTGATCCTATACAAATAGTATTTTGAAATGTATAGAAATGTATCAAGATGAAGGTCTTAGATATTTGTGCAGCAATATTTGGTAATTTAATAGTTTCATTTGCTGACTTGAGTTTATATTTAGCTAATATTGTAATTGACTAAAATTAAATACACATGACATTCTTTATTAGTCTATAATCAAAAATATTTTAATAACATATATCCATTTATTTTATACCATCATGCATGATAAATGTATTTATGACACATATATTTATGCCATATATTATGTAAACATGTACCCATAGATAGTTTTCCATACATTATATATATTATGGTCACTCGGACCTATGAAACACAAAATGGGATATCAGTCTAATTTTCAAAACAAAACATGTATTTGGCTTATTCTTCCTTACCAGTAATAGAGTTGTAATAGGTGTATTCATCAAATTTCCCTAGAATTAAGTAAAAGTGATGCAGTAGTAACTAGAGGTTGAGTGTTTGTATGTGCAAATGTTCACCTAGTAGTGCACAATAATTTTTTTCAGGTTACAAGTAAATATTATGCTTGATAAAAATGAAATAATTGCTAGGCTCATTAAAATGAAGAAGGTGAATAAAATATCATAACAAAATGTGCTAAGATAGAATTAATTGAACATGTAGAGACATGTAGATCTTAATGGTATTTGAAACAAATTTTAGAAAAATAATTGTCTTGCCCAGACTAAAGTGATACATAGGAATCTTATGCATATAACCATGAACTTAACCAGGACAGATCGACCAGATGGCAGCTAAATGAGACACTTATACAGGGCTTTAGAGATTCAATTTCTGATTTATTTTCATTTGTCATCTCATAAAGTAGACTGATATGGCTGCATTCTACCACTCTCCACAGCAATGTAAATATAAGCACTTAAAATGGCATTTTCTAAGAAGATAGAACTGTAATCTGTTGGAATGATAATGTCTTGAATTTAAAATAAACCACAACAAATCATACCTCAAATAAATCATCTGTAATCATGTAAAATGTGTTATGCATGACTCCAAACCAAAATATATTGTGTACATATAATTTGTTTACATAGACCTATTAGATTTCCCACTAGAACCAGGAAGAGCTATATAAGAAATTGTGAATTTTTTTCAGAAATTCATATTTAATACATTATTAACATCTTTAACTTTTATTCTGGACTGTTATACAAAAGTTATGTAAATGCATGTATTTTGTCAGAAAAATATTTTCAGTATAAGAAAAAGAGTAAGGATACTGAAATTACTTAAAGCAGAGTGAGGAGACAGAAAAGAAAGATGGAGAGAGGGGTTAATCAGAGTATAATCTGTGCATATATGGTAATGCCATTGAAATCCACTCTTGTACAATATGCATGCTAATAAAGATATTTCAAATAGAAAATTGAAAAGAACATTTAGAAGTAAAAATGACTCATTAATTTTAAAGAAAACACAAGTATACACATCTTCGAATTATGTACATAAAAGTGTTCTAGGAGACCTGGTATTTAGTAAATATTAATCTAATTCACAGCCCCATGTCTTTCATTACACTTTTTTTTTTTTTTTGCCAGGCCTGGGCTTTGAACTCAGAGCCTGGGAAGTGTTTCTGAGCTTCTGTTTGCTCAGGGGGAGCACTGTACCACTTGAGCCACAAAGCTACTTCCAACTTTTTCTGTTTATGTAGTTCTGAGGCATTGAATCCAGAGCTTCTCAGCTCCAATTATATTTTTTTTCCAGTCTTGTGACTTGAACTCAGAACTTGAGCATTCCTCTTACATTTTCTCAAGGCTAGAGATCTACTGCTTGAGCCACAGCACCACTTCTGGCTTTTTCTATGTATGTGGTGCCGGGGAATCCAATCCTTGTCTTCGTGCATGCTAGGCAAACACTCTACCAATAGGTCAAATTTCCGCCACTCCGCCAATTACATTTTTATTAACATTTTTACTATTAGTTTTAAATACTTGTAAAAAGGATTGCTATTTAACAAAGCACTTACTGTTCTTGAAAGCATTCCAGGTCTCTTGCAAAGTAGAAACCCAAGATTCAATCAGTACAGACACAGTGATACAGCTTCCAGTGATGGTAAGTGCAATTTGAAAAGGGAAAACAGTCCTATTATAGAGAGATGCCCAATGTCAGTATTTGAAGGTTTGAACTTAATTGGAAAAAGCTGTGACAGACACTGAATGAGTACCTAAAGATAAACACATTTGAATAAAGTAAGTTGCCTTTCTTTGAGTATTATTAATTATTTTTTAATGGCGGAGGGATTTTTTTAGTGTTTTATTTTATCTTTGATTCTGAATCAATAGCCCATAGGTTTCTGAACTACTCCAACTATTCTGTTTCTGAAAATCATTGGAAATAAGAGTCTACACAGCCAGGGGACATTTTTTGAAATCTCGGACCCTCAGGGTTATGCCAATCAGGATGAAATACAATTTACTTCAAATGTGAAAAAGCAACATGGGCTAGTGAAAACAAAACACACAATAGCAAATATGAGTACACAAAAAGCTACCATGTCCCACAAACTCTACTGTAGAGCAATGTTTAGAAATTGAAATTGTTCTAATGGGAAGTTATTGATACATAGTAGATTTCAGGGACTGTAATTCCAAAACTAAGATAATTTCAAATGTAAGAAATTCATAATCTCTCCATTTACAGATTCTGTATTGATAAGGTAATGAACAAAAGATTAGGAAAAAGAGATGGCAGAGTAGAATTAGGTGGATGGGTAACAAATGACATATGAGGTAATATGAAGTTCGAACCATTAGCAATTTTGCTAAATTGTAGGTGATAAGAAGATACAAGTTATAAATAAAGATTGGTTAATAAACATTAAACATTACTGCACAGAGTGTATAAAAATATAAATAAATAAAATAATTTCCTAAAGAGGACCCTGATTCAGAACTGTCACTACACTGATTTTCATGACACAGGGAAATTGGAAGGTAAGAATATGATATGAATATTGAGTTAAAGAGGTCCTTTTGGATTCTCCAAAATGATCCAGTGAAATCAAAAGAGTACTTACAAGAGGATCTAAGGAGAATAAGCATCAAAAACAAACAAACAAACAAACAAAAACAAGGCAGTAGAACCCATGTAACAATAAGAGAACAATTGGAGATGAAAAGTTAGAAATCTATATTGTATACTGCTGAGGGTCTCAGACTTCTTTTTTAAGGTCTTGAACTGGCAGAGTAAGAGTCATCTTCATTACAGATATAAATCTGCTTTACTCAGTCCAGTGATTTAAAAGCTAGACATATATTTTAAACAACCATAGAGCATCTTCTTGAGTTTCAATCAAATCTGACTGTTAGTGCCTAGAACTATGAGACACTTTACTTGTCAGATTTTTCTTGATTCTCAGTTTTTATTTGGATGCTTTAGTAATCTAATATCTTTCCTTAGTCTAATTGCTTTCCTTAATCTCACGTCTTGATGTCCTATGACTTGGGCATAGATGTCCAGTTCTTCTTTTTCTTTATCTCTACCCTTTCATCTTGTGAGAAGCAATAAGGAAAACTCAAGATTTAAAATAATGCTTACAAAAAACAATTTGATCGTCAAATATATCCACATATATGCATGTTCTTATATATCCTTCCTATTGTCCTGTTTCTTTAGAAAACTATAAATACTGCTTTAAACAGTATAGTTACTGGTTGTTATTTATGATTTTTATTATATTTAAGTACTCTAAAGGAGCTACCATTTAACAAAGCAGTTTATGAATACAACATATTACCTGTTTAAATATTCTTACCAATTCTTCTTACCTAACCCCTTCTCCCACTCTTCTAAATTTTGTAGGATATGTACTGAAGTTTTGATTAAGTTTTCATCTTTCTCTCCTTTTCATGTCTACCAGTTTACCCTTGTCCCCAGGCAACCCCATTCAAGTACTCATTCCCTGGATTTTAATTTCTTAAGCTTTGACTGTACTTTTGTAAGAAATTATACTATTTGAGTTATCTATTGAATCTACCCTATTGCAGTTAATACATTTCTACACAATTGCATACCACCCAACTTACCTATTCGTAATCTTATAAGCTAGAGCTATCTTCTGTTCTACTGAAAACATTGTAGGGTAACTGATAGTGGTTCACATCCGTAATTGCAGCCACTCAGAAGACTGAAATCTTTGAATGACAGTTCAAAGCCTGTGTGGGGAGGAAAATCTGTGAGACTCTTATTCCTCAATTAACCAACAACAGAAGCCATAAGGGGAGCTAAAGCTCAAGTGGTTTAGCAAAGAGCAAAAACAAGCTTAAGGACAGTTCTTAGGTCTGGAGTTTAAGTCCCAGTAGCAACACACACACACACACACACACACACACACACTATACACACTTTTTTTTCCCACCAAAATGAATCATTGTCAATTTGTAGAAAAAGGAGTGTCAGGGTTTGAATAACAGTTTTCAAGTAAAACTTCAATTTTGAGCAGGTGGGCTTGCAGCAGGTTGCTTCAGGTAAGAGTTAAAACAGGAGAGGTTTCCTTTCCTTGGCTGGATTTACTTGAGTATGGTTGACTAAGTTGAATCTGATTTGCTGGCCCCTAATGCTAGAGGCTATGAAACACCTTCCATAATCTTAACAGAGTGCATGAAAGGACCCTAACAAGTTTGTTTATCAACTGTGCAGAGATTAGTACCTGTTGTTGTAAGCTGAATAATGACCCCTAAACTTATTTTAATTCTTAGAGTCTGAATATTTTCTGATATGAAACTTTTCAATTAGAATTAAAGCTCCTGAGATACTGAATTTTTGGGGGGGGATTATCTGGATGAGCCTTGAATGCAATAACAAATACCTTCTAAGAAATAAGTATCGGGGGATGTTACCAGAGAGAATAGAACAAGGGAGAAAATGTTATATTGGTGTTCAACATACCAAAATGGAAGGAATACAAAAACTACAGGTTTAGAAACTGGAAGAGGCCAGGGAACACATTCTCCCTAACTGCGAAAAGGGAAGCAGACCTGATGACACTTTGCTTTAATTGTCTAAGGGGCATTTTGCAATTCCATCTTTCACAACATAAAAAAATGAATTTTAAGTTTTTTTTTAAATCAGAGCAATTTGTTCCACTAAGAATATTAGCTGGTTCAGCAACTGTGAAGCAACATAATATAAGATGCATATCTTACAGAAATACAAAGGTGCCCATTTTCCTCTTATAAAAGGATCAGACTGTGGACACCACAGGGATGTTGTGAAAGAAAGAAAAGCTTCTCTAGAATTTTCTTAGACAAGGGAGTCTCAATTATATTTAGTAATAAGGAGAAATAATGTTTTATATATGGTAAATTAACTAGCTAAAGGGGCATATATATATTTTCTGATAGCAAAATAAAAAGAGAAAGAGAATAGGAATGTTGGCAGGAAGCTTTGTGAATGTATGTGCAATATGATAAGATTCTAGATATCATTTTTTAATATGAAAGAAAAATGTGCCTGTTTAATGAAGTTCTCCAAAGTAGAAATTCTCTTAATGTCAAGACCCACTTGTGGGAATAAGTAGGCATAAAGATAAAATGTTTATAATGATCCCCAAAATGTTGAAAACCAGAGATTAGCAGACCCACTTGTGGGAATAAGTAGGCATAAAGATAAAATGTTTATAATGATCCCCAAAATGTTGAAAACCAGAGATTAGCAGAATATTGTTCTGTGAAGAAATGATAACTTCTAGGAAATTAAAAAAAAAAAAGCAGCAAGCAGCAGGAGGGTGGCCTAGTGGTGGAATGCTTGCCTAGCATGCACAAAGATCCAGGTTTGATTCCCCCATCATACATACAGGGAAAAAGCCAGAAGTGGTGCTCTGGGTCGAGGGGTAGAGTGCTAACCTTGAGAAAAACCAAGGACAGTGACCAGGTCCTGAATTCAAGGCTCAGGACTGGCAAAAAAAAAATGTGAAAGCTGTTCTAGTGGAATAGACCAAATGAAACCTGAGTCAGGTTAGGCTTCAACATGGAGAAGACCAACAGAACATGCAAATCTAAAATTGTGATTTGGTGAATAAGGCAGCAGATGGCTATGTCTGTGTGATAGCATTTCAAGAGATGAAATTACCATAGAAAGTGAGAATAAAAAGACAAACAGGTTAGAAAGTTCATGTGGAAGATGAGAGGGAGAGAAAGGACAGTTACATGAATATCAGAAAGGCTTCCAGATGTGTGATTCCTACTGCAGTCTCAGAGTGTAGATATATGTACGATTTCTTTGACTAAACTATCAAGATTAGTACTTATGCACAATAGAATTCTATGCTGTCATCTAAAAGAATGACATCACCCCATTTGTAAGGAAATGGAATGACTTGGGAAAAAATCATATTAAATGAAGTAAGCCAGTCTCAAAGGAGCACAGGCTCGATGTTTTCACTTTTTTGTAATAATTAGTACATATTTAAGATTCTCCTAACAGAGGACCATAATAGCTCAAAAGCTGTGTTCATAAGATCATACAGGATGAGACTAAATGAAATGAAGTCTAGGTTAATGAAACAAGAGGTTTATCTTTCATATTGCTGTTCTTAATGTAATTTTTCTTTTTATCACTTATGGTTAATCCAATGAGATTACTACATCTGAAATTGTATACTGGTATACTTTATACACACTTATTGGTTTGAAATAGGGAAGGGAAGATGGAAAACAAGATGACTGGGAGGGAAGGAGGGAGGGAAAGGGGGTATCAAGTTTTGAGAAGTAATGTACCCACCACCTGAGGAATGCAACTGTAACCCCTCTATACATTACCCTGACAGTAAAATACAATAAAAAACAAAAATAGGAAGGTGAGAAAAAGGAAAGAAATGGGATGGAAATTTTGCATGATTCTTCTTTAGAATTCACTGTCACAAAACTTTCAGATTTCTTAATTGTAGAAGTTCTGAACTTCATGGTCTGCAGTATTTCTTTATCCAGGAAGCGTCTCTGAATGCAGTAGTCTTCATCTCTGTTGAGGATGAACTTTAACCAGTCATTAGCATAAATTGAAATTATATTCTTGCTGATTATTTGATCAATCACCTGGGCTTGGAAAACCAAAACATTTACACTTCTTTTTTCTTTCTGCCTAATTCCTTATACCCAAACCAGTAAGAAGAGATTCCTGTAAATTTTGAATGTTGCATCTGCCGATATTTTTGTATTTTGCATGGGGAAAAAAGTGCCCATTGAACTTAATTTGCCCTTGCAATTGTAAAGTCAGGCAGACAAAAAGAAAATAATTTTTCCATAAATTCTTTTTATTCATTTTCCTCTCTCATTTTTTTTCTTTAGCTTTTTCCTTAGCTTACTTTTGGTTTCACACAGGAAAACAAAAATAGCCTCTGACTTTCTTAAGCCACATGCTATGGCTGGTTACATCAGGAAGCCCTTTAAAGTGGATTTCAGGTCCCCTAGCATCAATGGAAGAGGGTGTGATGCTCAATTGACCATCATTCAATCTACCAAAATAACAATTTCCTTTTGATTGTGAAATTGCCAGTGTTGACTAAGGTATTAAACAACTCACCATGTCATTCATTTAGCCTGCTTTCGCATTCTTCTGCTAGAGCAAAAATGGAACAACAGATGGGCATAAATTCAGTGAAACTTAATGAGTTGGCAAGTTATGACACATAAAGTTAACAGAGAGTAACTTAATTATCTAGTAGCAAAGGAGGAGAAATCTTCAAGAATGTTGGTTTAGAAAACAGAGCATGTTATGATTTATACCTTCTGTTTTCTTTTAATCTTTTTCTTTTTATATTCATGAATTCTTTTTATTGTTGTTTTAAAGGTGATGTGCAGAGGGTTTAGTGTTACATAAGATAGGTAATGAGGTCATTTCCTTTTGAAGTGTCAACTCTTGTTTTCTCCCAGTTTTTTTTTATCACCCAGCATCCTCCCCCACAAGTTGTATAGTTGTTTTCAACATAGTGTATAGTGAATATCACTGCTGTATTTGTTCACCCTTAGTCTCACTATTTCTGTGTGCCCTCTTATCCTTCTCAAAACAGATAAATTTACATACAAAACTAAATGTGCTGAAATAAAAAAAACCAAACAAAGAAGAAAAACAAAACAATAAAAAGTCTTGCTTCCAATCTTTGAATTCATTTGGATAAACTTCATTTTATATTATCAAATGTATATAGCTGTTGAGCCTTTGTGATCCTCTCCTAAGAATATTCTCCTTTGGTCTTACTATGCGACTGTCTAGATTCCTGTTTAATTTATTATGTCCAAGTGTATTGGTTGCATTTTACTATCCAGTATGTTTTCCTGTAGCATTATAGGCACACTCTATTAGAAAAAATATTTCTTTGATTCTGGCTTACTTCACTTAATAAAATTTTTT
This sequence comes from Megascapheus bottae, assembly GCF_031878675.1. Classification (NCBI taxonomy): domain Eukaryota; kingdom Metazoa; phylum Chordata; class Mammalia; order Rodentia; family Geomyidae; genus Megascapheus; species Megascapheus bottae. Next base: position 14,891,688 of record NC_143520.1, on the reverse strand, counting down.
CTAAGTCTTTCCATTTCCTTATGATGATACAAATAATATCATTATTTTGGATGGAAGGATAGAATTCCACTATGTATATATATCACCTTTTCTCATCACCTAGGGGCTCTGAGTTAATTCAAGATCGTTATTTTCTTTAGTATTATAAACATAATGAGAACAGTCTTTGGTGGGACTTAAACTTTTTTTTATCTTTTTATAATTTTAGTGGTAAGATTATGTTGAAACACCGTGTTCAAGGACTGCTGATAGGAAGCTAAAAATGGGAATCTTGTCTCTTTGTATTAGAGAAGCTGTAGGTATATCACAGAACAATTGAGCAACTCATTAGTAGAAGCTTGGGAATGTCCAAATGCTTTGCATAGAGTTAAAGTGAGAAGTCCTATTTTAGTTTTGATGATTAACAAAAAAAACTAGTACAAAGGACAAGCAAGAAATGATATCTTTACTACTTCAGGTGTCTTTTATACAAAACATTCACCTATAGTATCATTTCAGACACATTTTGTTTCCCCCCCAGGAAAAATTGCTTTTCATTACCAAAGTTACTGCTCAAAGTAGAGATAAATACTTTGAAATGTTTGAGGGAGTCAGACTGATATATACTTCATTCTATTACCATTTTATTCATGGACCAAAATAATTTGTTTGAAGCCATCCATCATGTTGATAACAAAAAAAAAACCTCCCTCAGTTTACTAAGTGTAACATATGAATTTGGCCCAAAGAGAGTAATTGACCATATTTCAGCATCTTCAAGAGCACATTAGCCACCCAGGATAGTCTTTCAACATTTCTGGGAGTTTCTAAGAAAATAATGGTCCCTCCTCCACCCTCTACCAGTTTAATCACTTGTTTTTGCCATTTCTACAAACTAAATCTGTCCTTAATAGATGTTTTGTTTTGACTAGAAATTCAGTCTGAAGAAGTTTTAATTGACCTAAAAAGTATAATTATTTATATGGTACAGTGTGATATTTTAATAAATGTATTAAAGTTGTGATCAAATTAGTATAATTAGCATATCTGCCAACTCAAACATTTATCATTTCTTTGTGGTAAAATTAATTTAATTGTTTTAATGGAAAATTAATTTATAACCCTATAAGTAAATTTTTAGTGTACTTTTATTGCTGTTAGTGGGTGAAAATTAATATATTCCTCAAAAGAAATATTTGCTTTGGTAATATATGATTTTTTAACTCTTTGGGAACAATATTACATGTCCACAATATAACCAGCATTGAGCCAGAGAAGGCTGTAGGAGCCAATTTAATTCTCAAAATAATTAAAAATAAGCTACTTGGTGGCAGAATAGAAATTATTTTCAAACCTTGATATGATTTAAAATGTGACAGATTATAATCCTTTGCCACTGCAATATCAGCAGGCTGGCCAGATTATCACATTGACTTAATCTAAACCTCAACCTCATTCATTTACTGCATAAGAAGATGGTTTTAATGTTTATTTGTTGTTGATCACTACCCTAGAGGTAAAAAAAAATTTTTCTAAGAAAAAAGGCTTATCTATTTCTTCAGCTCCATACTTACAGAATTTTAGCATTAATCTGATTCTTTCTACTGTCATGCTTCATATAATCTACTATTTGGATTATGTAAGGAATTATCAGGTTTTAATTACGTTTTCAATTGTGTGTATTTGTGGATTAGGGTAGACACATGCTTCCTGATGCCATAGGGAGAAGCTGGGAGGGGGAATTTCTTTACCAGTATGGCTACTTTTATTTTTACCACAAAAGGTATTTCCTAATATTATATTCAATACTGTTTATTTAGCTGGTCCTTAGACTTGAACTCTGGGCCTGGGAGCTGTCCTTGAGCTCTTCAGCTCAAGGCTACTGCCCCCCCCATCCCCCAGCTTCCAGTTTCTTAGTGTTTAATTGGAGATAAGGGTCTCTCAGACTTTAATGCCTGGTTTGGCTTTGAACCACCATTCTTAGATCTCAGCCTCCTGAGTAGCTAGGATTATATGCGGGAACAACCTCCACCGACATCAAAGAGCTTTTGTGTATGTTTTCCCACACTTTATCTATGGTGAAGAATTCTGTGATAAATATTGCTGCACCCATATCTGATCACATTCCTAATTTTAACCCTTTTAAGTGTGTTTGCAGAAGCTGTATGGCTGTGTTGAATGTTTACCTTTATTAGGATTCACCACCGTCCATACTGTCTTCCAAAGGAGTACTGTTTGAGATCTCCCCCAGCAATATGCTGAGGTCCAAGTTCTCCATGTTGTGCCCAGATTTCGGGGTCCCCAAAGACCACCAAGGAGCCGAATCCGATTTAAGAGCACAAGAGTCTTTATTGCAAGCTCAAACCTGGACTCACAGCCGACATCGACACAGCGGGTCTGAGTTGAGAGTCCTGACTACCTTTTGTACAGGGTTTTTATAAGGTTTGGGGAACTTTAGTTACAAGTTTGAGTAAGTCATAACACACCGCGGGGGAAAAAAATCAAAGAACAATACTCAAAGTTGATCTGTGCAGCTAGTGGTGGGCAGGCATTTGTCTGGAAGTGATTGGTTAGCTCAAAGGGTTGACGTTTTATGAATTGATTGGCTCATGCTAGGGATAAGTGCGGTTTGTGCTGGGGGATACATGCCGAACTGCCGGGCAGCTGAAGGACAGCTGGTCAGGATATCACAATGGTTATCTTATCCTGGAGACTTTAATCACTGGGAGTGGCTTTTACTCTGGGAGTTGTCTGGAATTTACTATTTTCTTTGAAGTTGCTATCTCTGCTGGTTTAGAATTGGGTCAGAGTAACCTTCTGGCGGGGCCCATTTAAAAATAACTTTTTACTGAAGTTAATCGAACTTCAAAATTAATTTAGGCTTCACCCCAGAGCCTTTACATTCCGAAGTAAACATATCAATAATCAACACACTTTTGCTGACTTTTATTAATTAATGTTATTTATCATATCTTGTCTATTTTTGTCCATGATCAAAGCTGCATGGCTTTCCCCAGACAGAGTCATGGGACTTGACACTGATAACATCTCTCATGATGATGATACATAGAACTATCAGTCTACAAGCCTGTAGACTTTTCTAACACTTTTGCAGCCTTCCACAATAGCCAAGTACCAATACTGAGATTCAATTAAGACCTTCCATGAAAGCAAGTTTGAACCATTGCCTTCCAACAGATGTGTTTTGCAAATGATTGTGCTGGACGCTTCCTATAAAACAGAACTTTAGCTTCTTTCTAAATTGCAGGCATGGTCTGCTACCCAGGTTGCTCTGGATAATCCATGAAACATTTAACAAATACCTTCCTTTGTTAAATCCTAATTACCCATATCCTGAAGACAGTTTCCTGGGAAGCATTTTGAGATGAGCCTCTTTACCGAGGACTGGTCTTTGTTCTATAGAATTTGGAAACAAAAGCTGCTTTAATCAGCTTTTAGCAGGTAAACTTGTAAGTTGAGCACTCAGTACAAGCAGGGGTTATGGTCTAAGGTGCACTTCTCTCTTCCACAACTTACTAAATAATGTATCTCCCAGAGCTGGCTATGAGAGATTTGGTGTCTTGTAACAGTTATCTAGCCACGTATGTCCATCATGCTTCATGTTCATTAGTTAGATGAGATCAGTGAGTTAAAGAACTGTTAAATTTGTGTTTTCCTTTAATGGATACGTGACTGTGGTACCTGAGTCACAGGACAGAAACTTGACAGAAAAGGACACGGCGGTAAGACAAGCTTATTGAACATATGCAACTTCATAAGTTCTTTTATAATTTGTGCTAGCCAAGTGATTTAGACAGTTCACTTAATAAGTGTAAGGGGGTAAAGGAAAGAAAAGACACACAGCAAATGCATTATTATTGTTTCCTTCATGCATATGAATGATGCATGTATCTTATTAGTGAAAAATAAAGTAATGTACTGTTGGATACATTGGTAGCATCTGTTTTGTTCAACCGCAAACAGCCAGAATTAGTGGAATTTCAAATATCTAATTTCAAACCTGGTTGAATTTTTCTTAATGTTGAAAATGCCATTCCTTTGAAAGTCAATTTATGTCTACTATATTCTATCAGGTGTATGTTCAGCAACTAGCTGATGAAATTAAATTCCACCTCCATATCAGCTAATTATTTTTTGAACTAATAATTGTAGTTGTTGACACTAGGAAAGTTTTCTTTGAAAATATAATACTTTGTGAGAATATTTTTCCACCACAAAAAAATATTGAATGATTGGTAGCAAAAGATAAATAGAAAACAAAAATACAAATTGCTTTCAAAGTAGCATTCTGTACTTAATCTTTTGAATTCTTAGCCTTCTGGGTAAGTACTAGTTTATGCTTTTCACTAACCCTTACTAGATTTCTACAGTTAAGACTAAGGGTTTCCTTGACAGAGTTTGGCTTAGTGGCAATGTGAATTTGGCAGGTCCTTGGAAACCTTTTGTTTTGTAGTTTGAAACTGCTGATTTTAATACTGATACACCTCAAGGGCTTCTAATGTTCTGTCATCTTATTGGGATCATTAGCTGATGTTTTAAAGGAAGTTAGAATTCTGTTTGCTTGCAATCAACAGCTGTCATTACCAAAGATGAGTAGCTGAATAAAAAGCTTTATTCAACAACACATTTTCATTATACTTGGATGTTTTTGTTTTTTCATTTTCAAATTGGCAAGGCCTTCATTTTGATAAGAATGCATCCTGTTTTTATTAGGTATGAAAACAGTTAAATTAGACGGTTGAACAAAAGTAATTATAGTTATAGTTACAGGTCCTCAGGATCTCTCTGATCTCTGTGCAATGGGCAGCTAGGTATGCATGTGTTGGAAAAGAGAGAGCTGACAGAAATCACTAGAAACAGTGAGAACGAGAAGCATTTTTTTCTTGTTCATTCTTGAAAATAGGAGGAAATGATTTATGATTGAAATTATTCTGCAAAACATCTCTGGCGTGCAACCCAGACACCTTGTGCCATGCTATGTTTTGAAACTTCAAAGTCAGCTTTAAATTATTGCAAAGAGTGAAGCAGAGTTTAACAGCCTCCTGAAGAACTCTACCTGCCTGTATCTGAGGGAGACTTCCTGTGAATTTCAGTAACAGGCCATCTATTCATGTCCCTAGAGCAAATAGGTTGTGGTGGCTTCTTACGTTCCTAAAGCTGAATAATATATTCTTTTCTTGTATAAATTCTGTTTAGAAACTTGACATAGAAGACCATATTTTTAGACAGTGATACTTACAACACATTAATTCCAGCATAGGTATCTCTTTATAGAAGTAATGCACGTAAAAACATTTATCATCACCAGAGGGAAAAGTGAGAGGGGGTTGGTTGTATATACTACTTCAAGAGGAGGTTTATTGGTGTTGTAATTGAAAACAGAGTTGATTGCAGTAAACTGACTCTTGGGCTTGAATTACCACCAACAGCCATTCCCTGCTCTATGAAAAATGAGAATGGTATCAGTATTAGAGTAGTTGGTGAGAATTTTAAGAATATATCACAAAAGACTTAAATTGTTTTAAAATGTGTTTCTCACATTGGTAGAATTGAATGATTTAAGGCAGTATTACCAAAGAAATTACTTATTTCTTCCTTAATAGTACAGAAAACAACTCTCAAATCCCAATACACTGTCAGAGTTGTTTTCCTTTTCTAACAATACTTATAACTCTTGGGCATATGCAATTATTTTAATATCATGAAATATAAGCAGTATAACACATTTCTTCTAATGGTATACCTTTTGTTCATTTCAATATTTCTAACTCATTTTTATATTTGCCAATTCAAATGGCTATAAAATTTCAGTGTGTGATGAGATCATAACTTAGTAAAACATTCCCTTTGTTTTGAACTTTAGGCTCTTATTAATAATTCACTGTTAAATATCACAAGACATATAAACAAAGTTGTTCTATTAGGCTGTTACTTGAAGTATTACATTTTAGAAGTATTGATGAAAAGTGTCAAAGTTTTTGCCATTCTTGCAGCCAACACATGGTTTAAAACTTTTTACTATCACTTTGCAATAATCATGCATTCCTTAGAATTGGAAATGCATTTCCTCTTCATAAATACCTATGCTTTCAATTTGAAACTCTTTTAGCAGAAAAATATTCCAAAGTATGTCTTTCAACACAAAAGCAAGATTTAAGACTTGTAGGAAGACTTAGTAATTCATCATATGCAACTATTTACAAAGCTTGTTGAGAATTTGATGTTAGGGAGTTTTAGAAAAATAAGAGAGCATTTTAATATTTTCCTTTGCCCCAAGACTTATTTAAAAGCATGTTCTTTTTTTCACAAACTGTCTTAGAAAGGCAAAACCATTGTTCCTGTTTTGTGCAATGGCCTACTAGCCTAATACTCTGACTGTGATTAGAAAAGTGTGGATGGTACACTAGATCAGGAGATAGTTCTTACAATAGGGAATCATAAGACATGAGACTTTTGGAAGAATCTGTTCTGCAACTCATTTGCAACTTAGGTTTGAACAAGGCTACACTTTCCTTACTTAAAAAGTCTCCCTCTAAAGATCTGGTGCACTTTTCCACAGTCACAGATCATCTGACATCAACATGAAATACAGCCCTAATCTTGACCAATTTTATCCCTATAAATTGATGTAAGCCATTAGTGTTTCTCCTTGTGTAGATCTCAGACCACATTTCTTGAAGTCACATTA